>NC_092818.1:98839212-98976712 GCF_023375885.2 Dermacentor andersoni | reverse complement strand
CTCGAAGAAGTTCATATCCACCCACCTCTACCATTGATATTGGCTATCATATCCCGAATAGTAAAAGAAATGCCTGAGTAAAAATATTTATTTATTTATTCATGTATTTATTTATTTATTTATTTAAGATGTTCAGCATGCTGTTGTAATTTATTCAGTTACAAGTGCCACATACAAGTGTACATCAATGTATTACCCAAATAACTTATTGAAGTGGGCTTCCCCACACAAGTTATCTCATTGTGGAGAAGCCAGCGTTGTCGAACTCTAGAACTAGTAGATGAAAGTTATTTCCGATAAACTTCACACTTCTAATTACGAAAACGGAAGCGAAAGTGGAAGAACAAATCTCTTGCGTCTGATGAAAATCGAATTTATAGCCTCCACATTATGCCTGCGGATCTATGGCAACATCTGTTGCTGAGTCCGCTGAAGTATCAATGTATTTGACTTCATTTTCCTCGTTCTATTTACAGGCGTGTGTACGCAAGCGGCAATAAATTCAAAATTCAAATTCATAACCTATACCCGTGAGTGCTAGTCAGCGCCACTCGAGCCATGGCGGCGGATGTTAAAACCTCGCATGCCACCTCAAAGCTTTCAAAACGTGTTTAGGCACATTTGGGATTTGTGCGTTATAGATAAAAAAAGTCACCACCGAAGACAACACGCCGGAATTCGGGTTCACCCCTTCAAAGGGCACAGAATAAAAGCTTTGAGCTAGATTGGCTGATTTGACTACATTATGAAACTACAAATGGGACAACCTTACCATGCAGCGGAGCCTTTCACAGAAAGTAAGCAAGCAGGTGCACATGTGGCCACGTCACGTTTAGTTCCTGCCCTAACTTCCGTGATCTCGTAAAGTCTGAAGTGATTTGCTAAGGGCTTGTCAGTCGTTTCCCGAGAAAGGAATGACTACATTGCATTTGAATATAAGCGCCACTTGGTGACTTCATTACCTCCCCCCCCCCTCAAAATAAGAAGAAAAAAGAAAAGAAAGCTTAGGCACCTGAAAATACCGTCAATTATGAGGAGTAAACAATGACTTCGTCGGTGCTGTGTTCTGGGAGCAAAAGTTTACAGGCAGCAATTTAGCCTTCATTCTTTTTTTCATCTAATGATCAGTATTTTACTGCCGAAACGCAAATATAGTTTGCGAAGGAGGGTCACCATTGTAAAATGTTTTATTATCTTTCTTTACTGTCACGGTAAATGATGAGGGTCTGGTTATAGATTTATTCGAAGCAGTAACGATATTGAAGTAACCATGAATTATTTTTTTAACGGAGACCACACAGAGAACACGACATATGCTTGCCCAACTTGCCCAGCAACAAGCCCTCTTGAAATAACCGTTGATTGAACTGTTTTCCGATACACAACCATTCGGCATTTGCACAACATTTGCTCAGGATTAATTTTGACCAACTGGGGTTCTTTAACGTGCACCTAAATCTAAGTACAAGGGTATTTTCGCATTTCGCCTCCATCGAAATGCGGCCGCCGTGGCTGCCATTCGATCCCGCGACCTCGTGTTCAGCAGCCTAATACCGTATAGCCACAAAGCAACCACGGCGGACACGGCGGACACGCAGGCGTGCCCACTCGGCGTGTTCCTGCAAATGTGTGTAAATGTTCCAGATTTCGCTATTCCGGATTTTGCCACCCCACCCCTTTCCAGCGCTCTCCAGTACAGCGACTGTCATCGATAGCCTCTGCGTTTCGCTTGCATGTTTACAAGTCCGGTCAAATAGCCAACCAATCAGTTATCCACCTTCTGTTTTCCGTCTCTCCCTTGCTCCTCACTTGCGATCCAATCAAACCCTTGAGTTTCTCAGCTCCGATGTGCGAGAAACGAACGCTTTTCCTTCTTTTTTTCCTCTTTCTTTCTTTCTTTTTCCTTTTTTGAACTTATGAACGTTCTAAGAACGCCGCCATACGTGTGTGCCACTGCAGGCGGTGGGTACCTGACCACGACCGTAGGTCAGAACGAATCAGCGGCGGTGACTCTGGACCGAGTGTTGGCCGTGCCGGATAATGACACGGAGGCGTCGACCTGCCTACGCTTCCGATTCCGCAAGGGCCCCTTCCGTGACGGCGCGGGAGGCTCCTCCCAACTGCACGTGCGGCTCTCGGTGCTCGACCGGAACGTGATCAAGAGCAGCACGCTGACCCGGCACTACTCGCACTGGACACCGTACAGCATAACAATCACCCGACCCATCCAGGTGCAGGTGAGCGAGGCGACGCACGCCGATGTGCCGACGTCCATGTGCGGTACCTATCATGAGCACAATACTATACTATAAACTGCAGCCTCTCGAAGACCTTTCAAAGTGTGCGGCAGTGGCCGCCTTCATTCTTTCGTTCATCTCAACTCCTTAGCGCTGTTTAAACAGCACTTTTGTATTATTAACTATGGAACGCTTATGCGCTCTATATACGCACACGGGCGATGAACATGGGTTCTTGTGGCATGTGCTATTGTGCGTATTCTTTTAAAGCGAATAGGTTTCTCTGTATCTTTCGCCCGTTTTTGTTGTGGTCGGAGTTTCACCGCCGATCCAAAGGTGCTGATGCAGACGACGCGTCCGTCCCGCAACCTCGGTTGCGTCCCTCTTTCTGCTCTCCCCCTCTGTGGCGGCAGACTGAGAGTAGTGTTCCTTTATATGCTACAGGAGAAGGCTCCGGCGATGAGAGAGGGTGATTAGCCTTCCAGGCCGGCGACAATGCACATTACAAATGAAATGAAATTATTCATAACCACGATACGATTGTGAATGACGGCGTAATGGGAAGTAGGTCCAGATTAATTTGTATCGCCTATAAACGTACACCTAAATATAAGTACACCAGTGTTTCTTTCTTCTTTTTTTCATTTGGCATCCATCGAAATGCGGCCGCCGCAGCCGAAAATCGCAACGGTGACCTCGCCACAAGACATATATGGTTAATCGGCCGATATGTATAACCACCTATATACTACCGCGACAGTTATGATGAATCACAGCTGTTTTCAAAAGAAAATTGCGCAATGAAAAAAAAAAAAGCTACCTAAACATCCTTTCTGCAACAAATATACCTGTCTCCCTGTCCTTTTATTCCCCACCCTCCCCCTTACCGCTGCTGGCGTCAACAGACTATGCTATACAGTTAGTTTGTCAGCATCAATTTTATTAAGAAAAAATCAGCCATAAAAATACGCGCACAGGAAACATACAGGACAGGAAAGGGCCTCCTTCCTGTCTTCTTGTATGTTTCCTGCGTGCGTCTTTTTTTGGTTGGTTTTTTCTTAATACAATGCACCAACTAGACCAACACCATGTTTTCCTAGCAGCAATTTTTCTTCCCTTCCAATTTATCTATCCATTCATAGTTAAACAATCAATTACTACCACTACAGATATGCGTCGTCAAGCGCATCCTTCCTTGAAGGGACTGACAACTGGCCAGAATGTGCTGCGAGATGTTGATTGAAATGAAATGACCATGATTTATAGTGATATAATCCAGCACACTGTTCGCGATTTAAGCATAAATTATAATTTTAAATTGGCGAAGAAAGTCTCAAAAATTAGTAAGTGGCGAGGCCTGGCGGTGAAACCTTGGTACTTCGGATGTGGCCTATGAGATTACGTCAGGCAACGTCAGTCAGCTGTTATTACGTACAACATAATTATTGCTTAGAATTGCAGTTTCTATATTATAAGGCTCTTGCGCTTCATTCTACATTTCGGAAATCAAAAGCGCAAGCATGACAACAGCAACACGCTGAACTGCGCATCACGTGAAAAGCGTCGTTTCGTTCTCGATCCGATTGGTTTCGTTTTGACTGGTTAAATACCAAAGCAGTTGGACAGGAAACCACGAAATCAAGTAGCTATTATCGCAGAAATACTATAACACTTCGGAAAACATGAATCGCGGGAAGATCAATTTGTTAAACAAAATAATAATTTCTCACAGTTACAATGGCACTTGTCGCCTGCCTCCCACTAATGCCGGCGTATAATCCCTATCGCGCTCACCTGTCACCGTTTTCAGCGTGAGGCCAGTGAACGACTACATCCTCACTGCAGATCGAAAAATTCTGATAAAATATGTTCCACGGCGTTTTCTGTGTTACTACTTAAGGGTTAGACACTCTGACCGGCAAGCTTTCCATTGCAATAAAAAAAAAGGTATCGTGAAAATTGGTTGTCAGTCCTTTCAAAAAAGAAGCGAATATCTTTCAATAAACGTTCGGCTACACGTCTACATTGACAATTATCGTCCATTGTTCATGCACATTTTTATACTTATTTTCCCCATTATATATTTGCATGAAATGTTTATTGCAGTTGGTTTGGCAAATATTCTGTTATCAAATACCCTATAGTCATTTTTTTTCTACTTTAAGGAATAACAGATTACACGCCCGTCCGCCGTCGCGGACCGATGATGATGATTTCAAATGACATCCACTTCGAAACGGTGCGGCTGCGATGCTATACAAATAGCCAGCTATTTGTAGCATGCGTGAGCTTTAATTGGGTTGAACCATTCTAGCGTCTTTCCTATCTCCACTTTATATTTTTTTATCTTTGTGGAAACCTCTGTCTACGCGCCGTGGTTGCTCAGTGGACTTGGTGTTGCGCTGCTAAGCACGAGGTCGCGGGATCAAATCCCGGCCGCTGCGGCCGCATTTCGGTGGGGGCGAAATGCAAAAGATTCGCGACCGAACACGCTGTAGCGGGACTGTGCAGGCTTCAGTTTCTTGGAGCAAAACGTTCAACAGTCAAATGGACTTGTTGAACGCTTTCACCGGAATTTCAAGTCCTCCCTTATGGCACATGAATCGCCGGAGAAGCGGGTTCTGCATTTGCCTCTCGTCCTACTTGGCATCAGAGCCTCAATCAAAAGCGACCTAGGTTGCTCCTGTGCTGAGCTAGTCTACGGAACTCACCTACGCCTTCCATACGATTTCTTTGCCGCCGCCACCAAAACACCAATGCCATCACCTGCCGAGTACGTTGCCGACCTGCAAGCTTCTTCAGCCAGATACGCCCCGTGCCTACAAGTGCGCAAGAAGCGAGGTCTCCGTACGTCTCTCCTGCATCGTGCTCCGCTGCACACGTTTTCGTGCGTAACTGTGCCGTGCAGAAGCCTTTGCAGCCACGTTACTCCGACCACATTCTGTTCTCGAGCGCCGTACGACGACTTTTGTCGTGAACGTTAACGGCCGACCAGACACAATTGCCCTGGAACTTCTCAAGCCTGCCCATACTGAATCACCCTCGCAGTCGACATCACCAGTGTGCGATGCTGCATCCCTCGACGCTGACTCCACACGCCACCCCCAAGACACACCGCGTGTGGGCTTTCCATCGTTCGTCGAACTTTCCTCCTCGCTAGAAGGGGGGGGGGGGGGCTCTGCAGCAGCAGCATCGGCGACGCAGACGCTCGCGTCTACACGAGGCAGGTGCCGCTGGCACGCGCCCGCGCGGGCTAGCGTTGGAACATATTAAAAAATGCTACGTAAAGAGATCGGTCGATCGTGTCGGTTTGCTTCGTCTCTCGGAAGGCAGACTCCACGGGTCCAAGCGGCCGCTCGCCGCCACTAACTCATCATCATCGTCGTCATCATCATCATCATCATCATCATCATCAGAACCAGCAGCATCCTGTTTTATGTCGACTGCAGGACGAAGGCCTCTCCCTGCAATCTCCAATTACCCATGTCCTGCGCCAACCGATTCCAGATAGCAACCGCGATTTTCCTGATTTCATCGCTCCACCTAGTCTTCTGTCGTCCTCGAATGCGTTTCCCTTCTCTTGGTACCCATTCTGTAACACTAATGGTCCAACGGTTACCTAACCGGCGCATCACATGACCTGCCCAGCTCCATTTTTCTTCTCTTTATCTCAATTATAATATCGTCTATACCCGTGTGCTATCTGATCCAAACCGCTCTCTTTCTGTCTCTTAACGTTATGCCGAGCAATCTTCGTTCCATCGCTCTTTGCGCGGTCCTTTACTGATTCGCAAACTTCTTTCTCAGTCTCCAAGTCTCTGCCCCATATGTCAGCACCGGTAAAATGCACCGATTGTATACCTTCCTTTCAAATGATAATGGCAAGCTTCCAGTCAGGAGCTGACAATGTCTGCCGTATGCAATCCAACCCATTTTTACTGTTCTCTGGATTTTCTTCTCATGGTCAGGGTTCCCTGTGATTAGTTGACAAAGGTACACGTACTCCTTCACAGACTCTAGAGGCTGACTTGCGATTTTGAACTCTTTTCCCTTGCCCGGTTATTTATCATTATCTTTGTTCTTCTGCCTATTAATCTTCAACCCCACTCTTACACTCTCCCTGTTAAGGTCCTCAATCATTTGTTTCAACTCGTCCGCAGTGTTGCTGAATAGAACAATGTCATCGGCAAACCGAAGGTTATTGAGATATTCGCCGTCGATCTTTCCTAAGCCTTCCCAGTTTAATAGCTTAAATACTTCTTACAAGCACGCAGTGAATAGCATTAGAGAGATTGTGCCTCCTTGCCTGACCCCTTTCTTTATAGGTATCTTCCTACTTGTGTAGAATTAAGGTGGCTGTGGAATCTCTGTAGATATTTTCCAGGGTATTTACGTAAGCGGTCTGTACTCCTTGATTACGCAATGTCTCTATGACTGCTGGTATCTCTACTGAATCAAATGCTTTTTCGTAATTTATGAAAGCCATATAGAGAGGCTTAGTGTACTCTGCGGATTTCTTGGTAATCTGATTAATGACATGGATTTTATCTATGGTAGAAAATCCCTTCCTGATGCCCACCTGTTACCTTGGTTGACTTAAGTCCAGCATTGCCCTTATTGTATTGGAGATTATTTTGGTAAATATTTTATATGATGCTGGGAGTAAGCTAATGGGCCTATAATTTATCAGTTCTTTAACGTCTCCCTTTTTGTGTATTAGTATAATATTTGCATTCTTAGAGTTTTCTGGGACCCTTGCAGTCGAGAGACACTTCGTAGAGAGAGTCGCCAGTTTTCCTAGCATTAGGTCTACCCCACCTTTGATTAAATCGACTGTTATTCCATCTTCTCCTGCCGCTTTTCCCCGTTTCATGCCTTGCAAAGCCCTTCTGACCTCATCTCTAGTTATAGTAGGAATTCCTGTATACTGTTAATTATTATTTCGAATAGAATACTCCCGAGTCCTCTGGGTACTGTACAAGACAGTATAGAATTCTTCCGCTGCTTTTATTATACCTTCGAGATTGCTGATGATATTACCCTGCTTATTTTTCAGTGCATACATCTTGGTTTGTCCCGTGCCAAGTTTCCTTCTCACTGATTTCAGGCTGCGTCCATATTTTACGGCTTCTTCAGTCTTTCTCACGTTATAGTTTTGAATATCACTTATTTTTGCCTCCTTGATCAGTTTTGACAGTTCCGCGAATTCTATCTTCTCTCTTGAGTTGGACACTTTAATTTTTTGTCGTTTCTTTATTAGGTCCTTTGTTACTTGGGAGAGCTTGCCTACTGGTTGCCTTGGTGTGTTGCCTCCCACTTCAATTGCTGCTTCTGAAGCCAACCTATAGTTACGGTTTCATTAATTACCTCTATGTCATCATCATCATCATCTCGCTGTTCCAAGGCTGCATATTTGTTTGCGAGTACCAGCCTAAATGTGTCTGCTTTTACCATTACTGCCTCTAAATTGACCTGTTTTTCCTTGACCAATTTTACTCTTTCTCTGTTCAAATTGAGGTGAATCCTAGTCCTCACTAGCCTATGATCACTGCCCTTTACCCTACTTATCACTTCTACATCCTGCACTATGCTGGGATCGGCAGAAAGTATGAAATCAATTTCATTTCTTGTTTCACCATTAGGGCTTTTCCAGGTCCCCTTTCTGTTGCTATGCTTCCTCAAAAAGGTGTTCAGTATTCGAAGCTTATTCCTTCCTGCGAATTCGACCAGCATCTCTCCCCTACCATTCCTAGAATCGACGCCGTAGTTGCCAATTGCTTGTTCACCAGCCTGCTTTTCTCCCACTTTTGCATTGAAGCCGCCCATGACTACAGTATACTGAGTTTGCACTTTTCTCATCGCCAATTCGACATCTTCATAAAACTGATCTGCTTCCTATCATTGTGACTGGACGTTGGAGCGTAGGCTTGTACTACCTTTAATCTATACCTATTAAGTTTGATTACGACTACAGCAACCCTCTATTAATGCTGTAGAATTCGTCAATGTTGCCCGCTATGTCCTTATGGATTAGGAATCCTCCCCCGTATTGCTTCTTATCTATAGGAGACATCTATAGACGTTTTCATCGGGCGAGGAGGAAACGGCGCGCGGCGAGCCTTTCCTCCTCTCTGGCTCGTGCGATCCTACGCGGCGCAGCTTGAAAGTATTGCTGTCGCGTGCTGTGGAACGATTTTGAGATGTTTTAGACCGTATTTTGTGAAATTTACGCAATGTCCGTTCATATAAGGTCGTCAGGGAAGCCTTTCGGTGCATGAGTAACTACAGTACGCGGAAATATCTCTTGAGGGCGAAAACATATGTGACGCACATTATATGCCGCGGTGTGTGTGTGTGTTGTGAACTATTTTGCGTATATCGGTTTTAACTCAACGAAGAGAACCGGTGACTCTGCATTACCAGCATGATATGATAAATCTGCTCACTATCTGATCGCTTGGCGCAGGGAATAAAACATAAAACATAAGCGCACATGCTCGTTTACGGCCAACCTAAGGCAACCACGAAACATCTAAGCGGCAGGCTCTATCAAATATTTGTGATACACCGGCATCGCTTTCACGCATTTGAATCTAGTAGGCTTGAAATCACTATATGTCTATGCTAGCCTCCTGCACGAGGCCCATGGCGCTGCTCAACACAGCGCTGGTGAACCAGCATGATACATATATAAGCTATGTGCTTCGGCATTGCCATTTTGCCCTGCAAAGCCATAATATATGAGAGGGATCGCACAAAAAGAATGCGATGGCTATTTTTGAGGACAAAATTTTTGTAATACGTGTGAGTGCGTCGTAGAGAACGGAACAAACACAACTGGAAAGAAAATTCGGTTATCATCCTCTTTCTTGAAAAAGAAAGAGAGAACGGGCTAATGCCACAATACGACCTTGCATAGTCACGTCGCGCAATGTTTACAGATCTATAAACGTTGACGCCGTATGCTTGGACTACGCGCTGCGTAGAACAAAGATAATAAGATATCTGTAATACAGAACCTACCACTGCTTAGGACGCTCGCGCAGTTCGTAAACGGCCGCTTTGCTGGACAAGATTAATTCACACTGTAAGGTATGCTGTCATTACTAACCAAAACTGTTTTATTCGTGGGTGGAAACCTCATCCACCGAACCAAGTATCCACGCAATGTAATCTGCAGCTAACAGTTTGAACGCTTGTCAAAGTATAACAGCACAGCTCCCATCTTAGCAGAACGGTACCCACGCTGTTACGATCGTCGCGTATGTTTCATTGCTCCTTTGTGAATCGAACATTCAGAAATACGCAATTTATCTCCAAGGCGATTGTAGGCTCAAATATGCGCGCACACATCGCGCTGCCTGCTCCGTCCGCCTCAACACCAGCAGAAAATCCGGCCATACAGGCTTAAACCACTTCAGTACGTCTCGCAGAACCGTTTACTACGTACAAGACGCCAGTCATACTAAATAGACCGCACGAGCGCGAAAACAAACGCCAGCAACTACCGCCGAGCGTATACCTGCCATGCAAGACGGAGCGCTCACCCAAGCCAGCATGCCGACTGCTCATAGACGGTGTCACTGTGTAGGAATACCTGTGTAGGTATTACACAGGTGTAGGATTACCTGTGTAATACATGTGTAGGAGTTGGTTTGGATTTTGTGGCGAATGGACGCGCTTTTCGGGGCTCCGTGGCGGCGACGAAATCATAAGTTTCTGTGCATGCTTTGAGCTTCCTTCTGTTTTGATTTGCTGTTTTTTTTTTGCCATTAAAAAGTAATTGGGTGGTTTTCTTTTTCGTTTCTTTGTCTCTCGTATTTCGGGTGAGCGGGTGTGTTTCGTGTACATTTGGTTTTCCAGGATGGTTAAAGGGTCCTTTCGCGCCACGTGCTTGTACACGTGCTGCCGGGTCGGACGTTGAGTGTTTGTAGTCTTTAAATGCTAGCTTAGAAGTGGTAAAACTAATAGCTATTAGTGGTTTTGCTATGTGTTTTAGTAGAAAAGTGATTGCGTGGCCACGTGGTTGAGCGCGTGCGATAGCGTGTCATACCTTCGGTCTCCGCGGCATTGATTGCTTTTGAAACAGTGGTGAGAGTTGCTTTGCGGCATTTTGAGGATTTCGATGCTGTGCTTATTGGTTTTTGCTAAAAGGCACGTGCTCTGCATTGATACAGTATTATATTATTTGCATCAGTAGTAGCATTATTATAGTATTATAATATTTGCAAAAAGCCGTGCAATACATGGCGAGAAAGACGGGAAAGCAGGCAGTGCGCGGGGGGTCCCTCAAGGCAGATGAGGAGACGGATGAGAATGGTGAGGGCGTCGAAACAACCGGCACACAATGTGATGTCGATACTAGGCTGCAGAAAATGGAGGCTTTCCAGGAAGAGCTAGGAAAACAGGTGCAAGAGCTCAAAAATGAACTAAACAGGGAGCGTGATGCACGAAAGGTAGTTGAGACTTGAAGCAGCCGAGGAAAAGCTGAACAGGGCCGCCATTGTGAACGAAAATGTGCGTGACAATGGAACGCAGACCCCCGACGCGACAGGAGAGGGAGTGTCAGCAAAGTACGCGGAATGCGTGCAGCGTGAAGAGTTAGCCAGAAAGAGCGGCACCTACCTTGAGGCAGCCACGCGGAAAAAGCAGTAGCCCAGGGGACAATGCCCCTTGTCGAGTCCGAATCACGCGGAAAAGGACAAAGGGAAGCAGGGAGAGGTAGGAGAGAGTGAAACAGTGATTATCGCCGGCGACTCAAACCTGGCTGGGTGCTCAAAAGCAATTGTGGAGAGGGTGAAAGGCAATAAAAGAGTGGCGGTAGAGACATTTCCAGGGCGGACACTGGATTCCGTCATGGAGCGAGCAAAAGAAAAGCTCGCGGAAAATGCCCACGTGCGCAACCTTGTCACAGCAGCAGGCGGGCTAAATGACGTCCTAAACAGGAAAGGGACTAGCCAGCTCTTGCCGAAGTGGGTGGATGACTTGCGCAAGCTAGCCCCTCAGGTGCAGATCGTGGTGTGCACGGTACCGGAGGTGCGTGACAGTCACGTACTCTGCTAATGAGGTGATATGGAAAATAAGCCAAGAGAAAGGTTTCGAGGTTGTTGAAGAAGGAAGTGAGAAGGTGTGGTGGTTTTAAACGAGATGGGGTCCACTTCAATTACAGGCTGGCACGAGAAGTGGGCTGGCGACTTGGTGGTCGCGCTGTTGCTTCTTTAGGGGGCCCGCGGGCGCTCAGGAGGCCAGAGCACGTAGTAATGAAGAAGGTCCCCTAGGGGAACCTCGGAAGAGCATCACCGTCGATAACAGAAAAAGGAGGAAAGCAAGAAAGAGAGCTCGCCATGCAATAGGCTACATAAACATGCAGGGCGGCTGAAGAAAGGAAATGTGGGCGGAGATTAAGGAGCAGTTAAATAGCGAACAAATAGGGGTGTATGCGGTTACAGAAACATACCTTAGAGACTCAGAAAAGCCGCCAGTTATTTAGAATTATGTTTGGGAAAGGTGCGACAGAACTAAGTCGGAAAGAAAGGGAGGGGGAGTCGGACTGCTCATCCATCAGGGAGTGTTGTAATCGCACCGCTGGCCCGAGTTGTTGGGGTCTCGGTGCTGACGCCCGTTATTGCCAATGGGTCGCAAGCCCCAAGGGTAGCGTTGGCCTGGCGGCCTGGGGCACTGGAAGCATCCGAAGGTCCCGGCAAAGCATGAGAAGACTGGTAACAGAACAACTTGTTTATTCTAACATAGCAAAAGAGCGGCCGGTCAAGTCGACCGAAGTGGAGAGACGGGAGAGCACGTAACTCAACAGTACAAATCGGAGCCTCTCTCCTGGCGTCCGGGGGCAGCTGCTCTTATACCCTCGGCGTCGCGGTCCAAAAGAGAAGGTCACGGGATGAAGGTCACGGGATGAAGGTCACGGGACGGCGGAGCATGACCCCACGACGGCGCGAACTGTCGGGCCGAGAGACCTGCTGAACCGAGTGTAGTGACGCATCGCCAACCTTCACTTGGGGAGCTCCGCTCCCCTGATGCCGCGCTTTGACAAGCGTGGGCACACACACACACACACACACGAAGACACGTGGCACTGAAACACGCCTGGACACGCTTGGCGGGTAGGCGTTGCGGCGGCGTTGGACGGGCCAAAATGTCCGCCGCTTTGAACAAAGCCCCGGCGTCCGTTGCATCCGCGCCGGCATTACCGCGCGTTGTAGGCGAAACGTAACAGACCCCCCCGCCGGGGGAAAGAGATCCCGAAGGTCAGGGGACTGCATCCGCTGTCCGGAGGGATGTCGCTCGATGATGCTCATAACCGAAGTTGGGCGTCCTTGGGCGTTTCTTGAGCGCAGCGCACAGAGAAGGCCTCGTTCTCACGTTCAGGTGCACACAGGACACTGCAAAGTGACTTCGGGAGAGTTGACATTTTTGTTCTCGTTTCCGGCAAGCGTTAGAACCACGCCAAAAGTCAACCGCTCAGTCAGCAAGCACGGCACAACCCTCACTAAGCCCTGCCAGGCTCTTTCCCCCTTTTTACTGCTGCCTAGTTCCTTACAGTAGTTTAGCAGCACTCAGAACGCGTCCACAAATCGGAAAAATTGCACTAAAAAGCACATCATCACTTTGAAACACTACACAAAAGCAATAGGTTAAAAATCCTGCCTCAGGAAGAAAAACATCAGTAACAAGCAATTTTGAGGCTGATTCCCACGTTAGGGGCTTCGACTTAAGCCATCGGCGTTACCGTTGAGACTCCCCTTTTTGTAACGCACCTCAAAGGAATATTGTTGCAAAGCGAGGCTCCAGCGCAGGAGGCGGCCATTTTTGGGAGAGATGGTCTGCAGCCATTGGAGAGGGCAGTGATCCGTTTCAATGATAAACCTCGAGCCAGCTAGGTAACATGACAATTTCTGAACGGCCCACACGATACACGCACACTCTTTCTCGGTGGCGCTATACGCCTGCTCACGACTCGTCAGCTTACGACTAGCATACAGGACGGGGTGTTCTACTTCTCCATTTTCCCGTTGGCACAGTACAACGCCCATGCCTCGCTCACTAGCATCACACTGAACAACGAACCCTTTTGTGTAGTCGGGCGATCGTAGCACAGGCTGGCTTGTTAGGGCGCTCTTTAGGGCGCTAAAAGCTCTTTCCTTCGTCTCATCCCAGACGACTGTTTGCGGCTCTGTCTTTCTTAGAGCATCCGTTAAGGGAGCCGCGATATCAGAGTACCTGGGGATGTACCTCTGATAGTAGCCGGCGACACCTAAGAACGACCGAATATCGGTCTTCGTGCGCGGTTGCGGGAAGTCTCGCACAGCGGCCACCTTTATTTCAGAGGGGCGGCGTCGACCCCGACCAATCACGTGTCCGAGGTAGACAACCTCGGCCTGTGCTAACTGGCACTTGGGAGCCTTGACTGTCAAGCCCGCATCGCGCAGGCGGGTTAGCACTGCCCGCAAGTGCGCCATATGTTCCGGCCAGGATGCGGAGAATATCGCTACGTCGTCTAGATACGGTAAAGCGAATTCTTGCTGTCCCCGCAACACTTTATCCATGAGGCTTGAAAAGCAGTATGGCGCGTTCTTCAAACCAAAACTCAAAACTTTAGGACGGAAAGTCCCCATTGGTGAAATGAACGCCGCATACCTACTAGCCTCTTCTGTAAGTGGAACCTGCCAATAACCCCTGACAAGATCTAGGGTGGAAATAAACTGAGCGCTACTCACTCTCTCAAGGCGCTCCTCGATGTTAGGGATCGGATAAATTTGATCCTTAGTGATGGAATTAAGCCTGCGGTAGTCGACGCAAGGACGAGGTTCCTTGCCCGGTACCTCAACTAAAATCAAAGGGGAGGTATAATCACTCTCACCCGCTTCAATAACACCGAGCTGTAGCATTTTCTTTACCTCAGCCTCCATAATATCGCTCTGGCGGGGTGACACCCGGTACGCCTTGGATCGTACTGGCTCTGGGGAGGTAAGTTCTATGTCATGAGTAAGGACAGAAGTCCTACCAGGCCTCTCAGAGAACAGACCTTGAAACTCTTGTAAGAGCTGGTGTAGTTCGGTTTTCTGCTCAGGCGACAGCGATGCTTTACTTATTAAGTCACTAATGACTTGATCGGTGTCTTTCCTGTTCGTCACTGAGCCTAGTCCCGGAAGCTCTTCTAACTTTCCCGCATCGGGAATTTCCTCTCCAGTATCTGGTGCCTTTAACGCTACAGGCTCAATTTTATCCCGTTCGGGCGTGCTCTGAATACTAGCTTGCTGCGCCTCTGACCCTTTCTCATCGTTCAACAACGTCGGCCCCGCAACTACCGCCTTTGCAGCGAGCTCCCGAACCTTCGATCTGGTTAAGGCCTGAACGCTAGCCTCACCAAACAAAAGCCCCTTCTCGCGCAGGAGGTGATCGGACCTGTTCGAAAATAGGTACGGGTACTGGGGGGGCAGCATAGATGACACTGCGGCCTCCGTCTCAAGTGCTCCGAAAGGTCCTTCAATAAGCACTTTTGCTACCGGCAGACACACGCTATGAGCTTCCACTGCTTGCTTGATCCATGCGCACTCGCCCGTGAACATATTGGGTTCTACGTAAGAGGGGTGAACTACATCCATTGTAGCTGCGGAATCGCGAAGCACTCGGCACTCTTTCCCGTTCACGAGGAGGTCTCGCATGTAAGGCTCGAGAAGCTTGATGTTCTCGTCAGTGCTGCCTAATGAAAAAAACACGACTTTTGGTTTTGTTTCTGGGCACTGCGCCGAAAAGTGACCCGGCTTCTGGCACGTATAACAAACGCGCGCTTGCCTCATCTCGAACCGCTTTCTGCGTTCGGCTTCGGTTGCCGCCGTCTCCTTACGTTCGGTCGGACTGCTTTCACTCGCATCCGCACTACGTGTATCCCCATTTGCTCTCATGGGTGTGAACTTCGGCCTCTCAAACTTGGAGCCAAATTCACCCTTTTGACCGTCCTTAGCTCCGCGAGCCCGACGCGTCACAAACTCCTCGGCTAACTCAGCGGCTCTAGCCACCGTACTAACGTCTGGCCTATCCAAGACCCAGTACCGCACGTTCTCAGGTAACCGACTATAAAACTGTTCTAGCCCGAAACACTGCAGAACTTTCTCGTGGTCACCAAACGCTTTCTCTTCTTTGAGCCACTCCTGCATGTTTGACATAAGCCTGTACGCAAACTCTGTATATGACTCACTTTTGCCTTTCTCATTTTCCCGAAACTTCCGACGGAACGCCTCCGCTGACAGCCGGTACTTTTTTAGCAGACTCGATTTCACTTTGTCGAAATCCTCTGCCTCCTCTCTCTCCAAGCGAGCGACTACGTCGGCCGCCTCGCCGGGTAACAAAGTGAGCAAGCGCTGTGGCCACGTTTCCCGAGAGAACCCCTGCTTCTCGCACGTTCGCTCAAAGTTAACCAGGAACAAGCCAATGTCCTCTCCAAGCTTAAACGGCCGCATCAGGTCAGTCATTTTGAACAATACTCGTTCTCCTGCACCGTGTGCCTGACTTCCATTACGAGCGCGTTCCATCTCTAACTCGAGACGCTTCATTTCCAACGCGTGTTGACGGTCGCGCTCTTCTTTTTCTTTCTCTTTTTGTTCTTTAAGTTCGCGCTCCTGTCTTTTTGCCCGCTCCTCAATGGTCTCAAGGCAATCCGACAGCTCGTCATCCTCAGCTTCTAACTCAAGAATAGCCCTTAGCAGTTCTGGTTTTCTGAGTTTGTCTGAGACATCCAGACCCAACTCTCTTGCAAGCTCCAGCAATTTCGGTTTGCGCAACGACTTCAAATCCATGGCTGCTCTGAATGCTGCTTTCTCTACTGCCTACTATTGTCTTGCCGCAAACTAACCCGGCAGCAACGACAACCACAATTACCAGCTCTGTTTCTGACACTAACAAAAGCCTGGCAAAACTCAGAAGAAGAAAGTCCCGCACTCACCAAACCTCGCAGCCAAGACTTCAGCGCAGTCGTTCCGCTGCAGGCAACCAGTCATCACACAGGGCTCGTTGCGCTGCTCCCGGATGGTCGTTGTGCTGCTCAGCATACAGTCAACCGCATCTCTTCGCTGCTGGCCTCCGTTGTCGCGATCTCACCGCTGGCAACCAGATGTTGTAATCGCACCGCTGGCCCGAGTTGTTGGGGTCTCGGTGCTGACGCCCGTTATTGCCAATGGGTCGCAAGCCCCAAGGGTAGCGTTGGCCTGGCGGCCTGGGGCACTGGAAGCATCCGAAGGTCCCGGCAAAGCATGAGAAGACTGGTAACAGAACAACTTGTTTATTCTAACATAGCAAAAGAGCGGCCGGTCAGGTCGACCGAAGTGGAGAGACGGGAGAGCACGTAACTCAACAGTACAAATCGGAGCCTCTCTCCTGGCGTCCGGGGGCAGCTGCTCTTATACCCTCGGCGTCGCGGTCCAAAAGAGAAGGTCACGGGATGAAGGTCACGGGATGAAGGTCACGGGACGGCGGAGCATGACCCCACGACGGCGCGAACTGTCGGGCCGAGAGACCTGCTGAACCGAGTGTAGTGACGCATCGCCAACCTTCACTTGGGGAGCTCCGCTCCCCTGATGCCGCGCTTTGACAAGCGTGGGCACACACACACACACACACACGAAGACACGTGGCACTGAAACACGCCTGGACACGCTTGGCGGGTAGGCGTTGCGGCGGCGTTGGACGGGCCAAAATGTCCGCCGCTTTGAACAAAGCCCCGGCGTCCGTTGCATCCGCGCCGGCATTACCGCGCGTTGTAGGCGAAACGTAACAGGAGCCAAATGAAAAAGAGTAAATTCGAAATGTCAAGAGCATCTTTGGTTATCAGGTACAATGAGTGGGAAAAAAACTTGGTTGGGCATTACGTATTTGCGGACCGGAAATAACTGCACAGAGAAGAATAAAGAGTTAGTGGAATGCATAAGCGCTGATATTAAGGGTTTCGGGAATGGTGCTGAAATTGTCCTGTTAGGTGACATGAATGCCCACAGACAGGATTTAGATGGCTACACCGACAACGCGAAGTCAATCCTAGACCTTTGTGAGCAACATAACCTCGTTATCGTGAATACAGGGCCTAAGTGTGAAGGGCAGATCACGTGGGAAGTGGGAAATCGGCAATCGACCATTGATTACTGTCTGATGAAAGAAGGAATTCATGATAAGTTGAGAGAAATGGTCATCGATGAGAAAGGGTACAGCAGCATAGGGAGTGACTGACCATGAACGCGTCATTTTGAAAATGGGATATATAGTTGGGAAAGAGAGCAAGGAGTGCAAAATAGCCAGTCCAAATTTGAACGCTGAACAAATAGGAAATATAGTCACTAGAGTCTAGGAAGAACTTGGTAAATGGCCAAATAAAGAGTGGGAATATAGTGAGCTTCTAAGTATAATAACGACAGAAATACGGAAAGAGAAACAACCTGTTCGTTGACAAGGAAAAAAAGAAACCGAAAAGCTGGTGGTGGAACAGGGAGATACGAGAAGAGATCGTCGAACAACAGAAAGCATCTCGAGAGCACAGGCAGGTAAAGAAAGCACAGTTGCTGCAGGATGAAGTAGCAAGTAAATAGGAAACATTCCGTGAGAAAAAGTTTATGGTTCAAATACTGGTGCAAGCGTCTCGCCACTGTCTTTCGTCCCTTTTCGTGCGCTAAAAAACCTCAGTTGTGAAAGTAAAGTTGGTTGTCAGAAATACGTGAGGAAAAGAAGGCCGCACCTAGAATATTTTGGAACCACAAATTATTAGGCAGGAAGTGAACAATGCAACGACATATCGCATCCGAAAAATAACAGCCGTATCTTTCCAAGGCAATGCTGAGGTTGTATTTGAAGAAAAAGAGAGCATGAAAGAGACCCAGGTGGAAAGGAGCTGGTGCTGACAAATTTCAACTGCAAGAAAGTCGAAGAGAAAATTCTTAAGTGCACAGCCACAGGGCTAGACGAGGCTCCCGTTAGGCTGATTAATGAACTAGGACCAAAACGTAAGGAAGCTCTGGTGAAAACAGTGGAAAAAACTTTAATAAAAGATAGACGAATACCAGACAGTTGGCGACAAAGTAGAATGAATTTTATTTATAAAGGTAAGGGGGAGAAAGATAGAATTCACTCGTATAGACCATTGACCATCACATCAGTAATATACAGGCTAGCAATGCAGGCAATCAAATTAAAACTTCAAGCATGGGCAGAGAATAATTAATTTTTGGGTGAACTTCAGAATGGCTTCAGAATAGGTAGGCGTTTAGATGATAACTTATTTGTTCTTACTCAGTGTATCGAAATATCAAAAGTAGAAAGCAGACCGTTATATGTGGCCTTTTTAGACATTACAGGAGCCTATGACAACTTAGACCGCAACATTTTGTGGGATATTCTGGAAGAGGAAGGCTTAGGTGACGGTTGTCTACAACTTTTCAGAGTGATTTACCTAGAAAATACCGTTTGCATTGAATGGGAAGGGATGAGGAGCAAGGAGAAAGTTCAACAAGGGACTGAGGCAGGGGTGCCCTTTATCCCCACTGTTGTTTATAATGTACATGGTGAGAATGGAGAGGGCGCTAGAAGGAATGCCGGTGTTAATCTTTCATACAAACAGGCGGGTACAGTAGTAGAGCAGCAGCTTCCAGGTTTATTTTATGCGGATGATATTGTGTTGCTAGCTAACAAGCAAAGCGATTTGTAACACCTGGCTAGTATCTGTGGACAGGAAGGCAACAGTTTAGGTTTGAAACAGTGTTAGAAAATCGGGTGTTATGGTATTTCATGAAAACAGTGAACAGACAGCGGCGATACAAGGCCAGAAAATACCTTGGGTAACAGAATATAAATATCTTGGTATATGGATAAACGAAGGCAACAGATATATGGAAACACAGGAAAAACCCATAACAGTAAAGGGGAAGAGAAATGCAGTCATAATGAAGCACAGAGCGGGGCATACAATAGGTACGAGGTCCTCCGAGGTATGTGGAAAGTTGTAATGGTTCCAGGACTTGCTTTTGGGAATGCGGTTGTTTGCTCTAAATCAGGGGTAGAATGAGGACTCGATGGGAACCAAAGGTCAGTGGGGCGCCTCGTATTGGGCGCTCAGTGGAAGACTACAAACGAAGCTGTGCAGGGTGATATGGGCTGGACTAGTTTTGAAGTGAGGGAGCTCGCAGTAAAATTGAGTATGAAGAACGGCTGAGGAATATGGAAGAAAGTAAATGGGCTGGGAGAGTGTTCAGGTATCTGTACATGAAAAACTGATTCACAGTGGAGGAAAAGAACAAGGAAGCTTACCAGCAAGTATGCGGCCTGTAGCGTGGGCAACACATAATAAAAAAGGTCAAGCGGAAAGTCAAAGAGGCTGAAATAATCTCATGGGTGGCGGCAATGGAAAAGAAACCTGCCATGAGTAACTACTTAAGAGCAAAAAACAATATCAGGAAAGAAACAATTTATGATAACTCAAAGGGAAGCTCATTACTTTTTGAAGCGAGATCGGGATGCCTTAGAACACGAGATACGAGAAGGAAGGAGCATGTGCTTGCTGTGGTAAAGCTAGGCAAACGATGGAGCATGTTTTATTAGAATGTGAAGACGTCTGCCCAGCGGTCGATTTAGGCACCACTTGTCTCCTTGAAGCTTTAGGTTTCAGCGAGAGCAGTGGAAAAGTAAACATGCCCGCAATAGGGATTAGTAAAAGGAGATTGGAGGATTGGTGGAATAAAAGTAGGGAAATAACCAAAAACGGAGACATACAAAAGCACAGTTCGCAATAGGGGATCAGAAAACTTGGTGGTGGTGTTAGGATCGGCCTGCAGCTATTTCAGCCAGCTGCACGTGTTCCAATCCAACCGGGACGGGGCGCACTTCAGAGAACTGCGGATAACCGGCAGCCACGTGGCGCGGGGTCAGCTCAGGGGAGTTCTCGAGGGGAGGTAATTGGCGGAACCTCCCCATGAGCTTTTCGAGACACCAGACAATGTGCTACCCAAGCGTGCCACCCGGGACGGCTCCGAGTTCTACGAAGCCCCTCTGACGTCGGCCGCTCTGCAAAGGTCATCTGCCTTCGGAGGGGGCACTGAAACTTGTGCGTGTGTGTGTGTGTAAACCGTCCCGCGGAGAGGCGGCTGGTCTACGGTGACGTCGAACGATGACGTCGAACTATGACGTCGGGGGGAGTGCTTATAAGCAGCGATTGTCGGCTGCTAGAGTGTGCTCGTTGTCGTGCTCGAAATGTACTCGTGAGCTGCGTGCTCGTTGTCGTGCTCGAAATGTACTAGTGAGCTGCGTGCTCGTTGTCGTGCTCGAAATGTACTAGTGAGCTGTGTGCTCGTTGTCGTGCTCGTCAATGCACTCGTGAGCTGTGTGCTCGTAAGCTGTTTGCTGTATGCTCATCTTGCGGGCTCCATTTGGGAGTCATGCTAGACTAAGATGTATCTCATGTTCAACTGTAAATAACATGTAAATAAATCCTGCTCTCCTAAGTCCCGACGAAGGGTCAAGCTCCTTCCTACAGCTACGACTGCCAAATCTTGCA
Organism: Dermacentor andersoni; assembly: GCF_023375885.2. NCBI lineage: Eukaryota > Metazoa > Arthropoda > Arachnida > Ixodida > Ixodidae > Dermacentor > Dermacentor andersoni. The sequence goes on along the minus strand of NC_092818.1, from coordinate 98,955,931 downwards.
TCTGAATGGCAGCGGTGAGATCGGCCTACAGCTCGTAGATCGCCCGACAGCTCTAACAAATGGTGGCAGCGGTGAGATTGTCCGACGAATCTAATAGTGGGGGTTCATAGTGTTTCTTTTTTTTTTATTGTTTAACCTAGGTAGGACATCAGGCAGTATAATAGCAAGAGCTTGGTGGCGCAACCCACCGCCCCGTTCCAAAGGGGACACTCATAACATCCATCCCATCCATCCATGGTGGCCGCCCATGATAAAACGGTCTATGGGCACCCTGCAATGAACTTTGTCTCTACATGTCGCGCCGCCTAGCAGCGGCGGTGAGCACACGTGGGTAGGCCCTCACCGTTATTTCACCATTGTCCGTGTTGTGCTCAGGCCCGCCTGAAAGCCTGCTTTTCCAATTTTCCAAACCGCGGCCTCTTGGCCGCTCCTTTGTGAGAAGTGTGAACAAAAAGAACAAGTGCAGATAGTGCTGCGTTAAGGATTGTCACAACTGCGAAGGGGATGTCAACATCAAATTGTACCGCTTCCTTTCAAAACTGGGGGAAGCAACCTGATGGCTGAAGTGGATTGTCGCGGTTCGTGTCAATCTTGCGAATTTCTGTTAAACGAAGTAAGACGTAAATGCAAAAACAAGAAAAAAAAATTAAGACCAACCAACAGCGGCATCCGTAAAAACACACAATAAAGCGTCAACCGCATAAAAACGCGTGAACTGATTCCCGCCGTAGTAAATCAGTTTAGATAGTGGTTTAGCTCGTCTTGCTCCAATACAAACGTGCAGCGGTTGTTACGTGTCAAATCTAGCTTCGTAAGCGCTCTGTGCTGGAGCTTTGTATGCACTGTGTTTGTTCCTGTGCCAAGATCAAGACAAATGCTGGAACTGAGCTAATTCATGTCGATGCTTTCTCATGCTTATAACAACAGAACTAGGTTGGAGTACACTGCAGCACACGTAGAGTATTTGAAAATGAGCATTTCTCTCGCGCACGCTAGCACATATTTGTTCAGTCTTTACGTTGTTTAGTCACAGCTGATTGCTCTCTATGATGCTTCAGCGGTAATGCCCTCTCACATTCGAGCCCGAACGACAATACCAGAATATGCTCTAGGTACTTTGTCAACAGAGAAAAAAGCACTTACCTGTCAATTCGCCAAAACCTCTACAATTGTGAGGTGCAAGGTACGCTCTAAGTAATGAAGCGACAAATGACCGTTGAAAGACGCCCACGGCCGTATTTGCTCACTTAAGTGGCATAAAACAATAATTTGTTAACTCACTTTGAGTTCGACGTCGTAAGCATGCTTGCTTTGTTGTGACAAATACTTCGCGACCTACGGTGGTTGCTTAGTGGCTATGGTGTTGGGCTGCTATCAATGAAGTAGCGGGATCAAATCCTGGTCTATGGCGGCCAAATTTCTGTGTGATCGAAATACCAGAACACCCGTGCAATTAGATTTAGGTTCACGTTAAAGAACCCCAGGTGGTCCAAATTATTCCGGAGTCCCCCACCATGGCATGCTTCCTAATCAGATCATGGTTTTGGCACCTCAAACACCATAATTTAAGCGCCTCGCTGTGATGTCTGTGCTGCTTATTTCTTTGACAGAATATACATGGTAGTGGTAAACTTGACGTCCTTTCTCAAGCGTCGGTGGTCAAAAATGGGCCTCTGGTGTTTCGCGCAACTGACACGGTGACGCTGACGGCTGAGCCGATCGCTGCGCCGCCTGACCTTGCAGGGAGCCCATAGCAGAGGACATGTTCGCTATTCAGCAATGTATAAGCCTCACGAGTTCTAATCTCACTAAGGCCGATGATAGCTAACTAATCATCCATTAACTAATCAAACTATTCAAAGAACGAATATATGTCGCTAGCGTTAGCGCCGTGATAAAGTCTTGCTTGCTCTGGTGTGGTGACGCTGGCTGCCATTAGACTTCCGGCCACAAACATGCTTATGCGGCAAAGGCACATTTTTTTCGAGAGCGACTATCGGTAAATGACACGATTCAGTGCCCATAGCCTTTGCATGTTCATGTGCAGGAATAATAGAGAGTTTTAGTCTAGGGGACGCAAGCGGCTTGCATACCGTAATTGCTTAGAAAGATGGGGCCACAATTATCTTTTGCTTATCACTCGTTTACAATGTATATTGCTACAGCAGACAGTTAAACACCACATTTTATATGCGTTCCCATAACATCATACTGGTCGTTTTTGCTTCGCTTTTGTCTTATGCATGGCCATGTCTTTGTATGTGGTGTCAGCCTTCCGCAGGTGTATTGAAACAGGCAATTGTTAATTTCAGTTGACGCTGCTGCTAAAAGTGGCCACAAACAGCCCACCGCAGTACTTCGACCTGACCGACGTCCTGCTTGCCAGTAATCCCTGCTGACACACACAGAAGCTCTGCAAGTGCCAAACAGTACGCCCTCGTACCTGCATCCCAGCGTGCATTGCGCAACTACTCAATGGCGGTGGACTTCGCTAATGAATAATTACATCACTGTGATTGGCGACCAATATGCTGCATCTGAACTTAAGCAAGTAACAATGCTATGGTGGTGCGAGATAAGACACAAATGTCCTAGATTCGTTTCTACGCATCATTCGCTCGAATTATTAGGCTTGCCTTGGTTTACCGATTACATTCTTAGATTGCAGTAGCCGGCCCTTCAGGAGCCAACTTGATCTCTGAGCCTCTGTCATATTGCAAGGGCAAACAGCTAATTCAGTATATGTGTGCAGAATTAATGTGCAGACTAGATTCAGTTTGACATACTTGAATGTTTTATTTATGCTGTCCAAGTTTAACCAGTGCCGCCCGGCTCACACTAGCAAAATGTTCTGCAACTATTGCAGTATGGAATTCACCATTTTTACGTGAATATCTTTCCAAGTCAGCAAAATAAATTACTCTCAAAGGCAATTGTCAAGTCCTGTTTGCATGAGTCATGCATGCCCCACGCATTCAAGAACACTACCAATCAGCTGCTCATTACAAACGCACTCCAGAAAGAACATGAGCACATCATAATTGGATTTAACCACTCTTTCTGCGCATGCGTAAGGATCAGTGGTTCTGTGAGAAATGTGGGGACTTTCAGTCCTCAAGATTTGTCTTTGCCTAGGTATTATGGGGGAGAAAATTTTTGCTCGGCTTGTCCGTAGCCGAGCTGGCAGCACAGAAAGCGTGGAGAAAAATGGAAGAACAATCTTGGAAGTAAGCACATAACATCCACGTCTGGGTCATCCTGCTACCTTAGAAGGCTACCGACATATTTTAACGCAATAGCATTAAGGACCCCATGTCGCAAAAAACCCGGTGTCAGCGTCCGCAGTCTTGCGAGCAAGGAATCATTCCGAACCACACAGGCCCTCCGCATGGCGCTTAGGCGTTACTGAGATAATTGAATTTCTTAAAGTAAAATGTCAGAAAAATAGTAAGGTACAACTACAGATATGATAGCTTAGGATTGTAAGTTGAATATACAAGAAAACGTCATTCCATTATGCAGAAACAAATCCCTCTTCCAGGATTTCCCCCATTCATATTCCACTATTCATTTGATTGCCGCAAATGGAGGTCCTGCACCTCTAAACCCTAGAAAGTATAGGGACAAGCCACAGAGCAAAGTTAATAGCTTTTCTACAACCACTTTTGGATTCGTTTCTCAGGAGAATACTGTGTCGTGACCTTGGGATATAGTATGTGGTCACATAGGAGCAGGACACTGCTAAATTTTTAGTCACATCAGCTCGTATGCTGCCACATCGACCCTCCCCGAGTAGCAGCATATGAGGAAACTGAGCAAGCGGGAGCAAGTGCAAAAATCTTGCAGAAAAATAAATGACTGTTGCACACCTTACAGACCTGTAGAGGTGCCCTGGTATTCTGTAAACATGTGAAAGAGGGAAAAACATTGAATTACGGCCCCCCCCCCCCATCCAAGGGTACACTGACTTTGTTGGTGTGATGGCGAAAGGTGACTGAAAACAGGAGTTGGGATGCAACACTGATGGTGTTGACTCCCGGTTTGGACTGGTCGTCTGCTCCTGGTATACAGTGAACCCAAGTAAGCTCGATCAAAGTGGCTACATTAGCCGATGTGTCATTTAACCCTTCAGGTGTGTGCCAACTGTCCAGACAATCCCAGATGCAACCCAGAACTCTGGGCCATTCTGGCGGTGCAGCAATGCCGTTCTGAACATGAATGTGCTATGTTGCGTGTGAACAGGAAGGTGTTCTTGGCAGCAAAATTATGGCTGCTGAATACTTCATGGCAGCAGTTAACAGAATGCAGTTGCCAACTTCATTAAGAGATTTCATACAAGGTTGAGCACAACCTTACCAGATGATATCACTAGTGCTGCTATTACCTGGCTACATTTCGGTATAAATGCAATATTAAGGGGACATTAAAAAAAAAATTATTCGAGCTGCAACAATAAAATACTGTATAATGCTCACAAAACGAAAACTCTTACTGTGAGAATTATATTGATAAGCCAGAAAAGACAAAAACGTAAGGCAGGTGGCAATGCTGCCATGAAGTTCTTGCACCACCTACTGCAACATCATGGATTGTAACAGCATCTGCTCAGGCCTTAGTTTATAGTAAGTAAAGATGGACCACATTAATTGTATTCTGCAAGAGCCAAGCACTTTGCAAGCTTTAAAAACTTGTAGTAAACCATGATCCAGAATATTTTTTTTTAAACTTCAAAACACATCAGTCGTACCAGTGGAGGGGTTTGGGTGCAAAAAATCAATGTACTGAACTTGAACCCATTTTCTGTTCTAATAATAAACCTATCATGGTAAAATTAATGCAAATTGAGAGTTCTAAATCAGTTTAAAATGATTTATTGTGTCTTCAATGTCCATTTAATGGTAACATCTGCATGGCAGACTTGCTACCATTTTTAGAATGCTCCTCCACAATCCACTGCAACTCAAGCAAACGGATGGCAGAGCCTCCCCTAGACTGTCTACTCTAACGCACTGGGATACAGGTGTTATTGAAGCAGTCTTCATTGCAGCCAAATCGTGAAGGTAGTCTTTCCACAGAATAACGTACAGACGGACGTACATCCACGTACACATACACAGTACTTCGTGTGAACAGATATTGCTGCTGTTTAGTTTCCCTTAAAGTCATTCCTCTGGAAGTAGTGACATTATCTGATGAACTCTAGTATTTGATGAGAAAACTGTCTCATCAGGCAGAAAAAGCATGATTGAAAGATTGGGTCACTGCTCAAGAAAAAAAAACTTCAACGGTTCTGTTTTCTAAGGAACCCTTCCGTACTGGTTCCATATGGAATCCTACACATCAAGAAGTTTGTGTTTTGATTTGGTCATTGATTTGATCTTTCAATTAGTGATCTTGGAACATGACTGAAGTGCAATGACACTAAGGTTCCTCCATAAACATATTGTGTAGGTTCTATACAGATGGGTACACCAGACAATTGGTTTATGCAACAGGGGTACGTGGCATCCACAGATGTAGGAATATGTGCATGGTACAAACTACAATAGTATGAAGTGTCCATCCCAAACCTGGACAAGTTGGGGTGATGTTAAATTAACAGTGCCATTAAGCCGAATGTCAGCATTTCAATTTTTGTCGATAACGCCTGAATCAAATCAAATCCAAACTATTTAGTAGGGGCACAGGGGCATTTGCAGATGCCATAGAGAATATTCTGCATGCAAGAACTATTGTACATATTTGAATATTAATCCGACGCCATTTGGAAATGAAAGAAAAAAAAAGAACAGCTTTATTGTCAACAAACAATGTCACATACACTTCTTTGAACCAGAATTTTTCATGTGGTGCTTCTTTCTGGGTATAAAGTTACATGAAGTCTGCTTACGTTCTTTATGACAACTGTTTGCAGCAACTGTCAGTTTAGATGTAAGCAGAGACTTGGGAATTCAGTACAATTCAATGCAAGGCTCTTCTATTACACTCTGCAAAGTAAGAGAAGTCAAATGAAGCAGAACAGTGAAGCACACTGTTAAGCACTGGTGCAAACTTCTAGAAAAGGCAGAATGAGAGCTGAAAGTTGTCATTTCCTCAACATACAACCATCACTGCACTGTTGCCATCAAATTGCATAGTATGCAGAGAGCAGCAATCATTTAGGGAAAACACTCTCACATCACCTTAAGAAACACCGATAACAAGTTTTAATAGATTCCCCAACTCTAACTTGGCATCTATTAAAAAATGCTTTACGACTTGGCACACTTCATGTCAGTCAAAACTCATTAATCTGGAGATGAATACTGTGACCAGCATATTGGTTTTATAAAATTCGTGTATACTTCTGGCTTGTTATTGCTCAAACTCAAAATATGCCTCGCATAAATATTACCTGCCCTATGATTTAAAATTTTGTCACGTTATTCTCTTACACAGACCCATTTGCAGTAATGCCTGTGTTGTGTTCTACTTCAGAATGTAACCTCCATGCATTAAATAAGCTACAGAAACATGGAACTTGTACTTCCAGATGAGTTGATCATACATTGCCTTAGTTTATTAGAAGTCAAATACTTCACCTTAGTGGTCTTACATGGATTAAACTTGCACTGTCCAAAAACAAGTTCATTCCGACTATGCAGCTTTTAACCATCTGTTTGTGAAAGAAGATGCTTACAATTTCTGAGCTTCACATTTTGTTACTACTGGCATTACACTGCGGTATGGATAACAGCTGATACAGTATATTATTGCCATGTTTCAAATGGCCAAAAATGTCAAAATAGGACAAGTATTTTTAATATGTGACTACTTGCTTTTAATATTTCTTACTATCATATTTTACTGCAGCCCTCTTGCCTCTAATAGAGACAAAAAAGCAGCAAGAAAAAATACTCAAAAACGCATTATGGCTGTGCCAGTGCAGTGCATGATCTTTGCTGATGTGTGCTACTTTGTGTAAATTTCTTTGTTCTGTATCATGCAAGTGTTGAGAAGTAGCTATGCTAAATGAAACATACGAGATGTGTTTCAAGACACTACCTCCTGTGAGATTTGATCACTAAAAAATCCACGAATAACCTTCTGCCCCCCCCCCCTCCAATTTTAGTGCCGTCAAAATAAATATGCAAGTCACAGTATTTAGCTAAGAAAGAGCAGAAACCCAAATGGAGGTCTCAAGTGTAGTCAGTCAGTAGGAAGTCTTCAAAACAGCTGACCTAAAGTTAGCACACACTATTGGCCCTGTGTACAGAAGGCACAAACCAGGCCAGTTCTACATGTAAGCAATGACATAGCTGCTTGCATACACAAAGGTTTCTTTAACATTTGCAAGTCACTTGTGTCTCCTATTCCTCAAGCTATCCACTGCCAACCATTTGGTTATACATATAGAAGTTCATGGTCAAAGCATGCAGAAATCAGCTGTTCCGACACACGATGCTCTTGTGATACAAATGATGAGATGAGTAGGCATGACTTAATACAACATATCAGCATTATTGCTATTAACAGGTTACAGCCTTCCTCACAATGGCATATATGCAGCTACTTCCCCCCCCCCCCTCCCCCAAGCCCTCAAGTCTTTTTGGAGATGTATATCCATTCTGGTAGGAAGTTACTAGAAGACCTAGCTACATTCAGTTCAGGCATGCCATCTGTTAAGACATTTCAAAATGGATGAAAGAGTGGTTGCATGTACAGTGGTGGCAAACCCTAACAGATGTGTACCTAGATATGTCATCTGTCTAAACCTTGTTTGAGAGGAAGTAAAGAAAGCGATGCAAAATGTAAAAGCAAAAATGGAAGAGGAAAGGAATCACAGCTCTAATGCCTGGCTCTGTTCACGTGGTGGAACCAGTGTTGGACAAGGCCAACAAAGCTAAAATACTTACCTATATTCAGAGTTGGTTAGACATCCAACTGCCTAGCCTCTATCGCAGCACACTCAAACAACATCCAGAACAAGTGAAAAATAAAACACCTTCATGTATAAAGATTGGCAGGTGTCGGGGGGAAAAAAAAAGAAACGGCTTCTGTCTTACGAGACTAGCCTATTCATATAGTAACAAAAACCACATGTGCACCTATACACTGTCTCCTTAGTGACCTTTAACACAAGTGCAAAAGTAGTAATAAAGCACCGACCACAGTTGACAATTCCTTGAGAAATAAATTGGTTTGGTTCTGTTGAAACCAAGTTCTCCGGAATTGTGGAATGAAAAGGTGTCGTAAAGCATCAGCATGTGCGAACATGTAGAGATTATGTGGGCCTCTTAGAACAAACATGTCTAAAACAATTAAACAAAAGCACACTTGGGCAGATATGCTTGGTCCACTCTCCTAGCACAGGGCTTCCTTTCACCATGTCATGCTCTACTAGTACAAGAAATGACAAAATTACATGGAAAAAGAGAACCCCTTGAACTCAATATTCAGCTTAAAACAGCTCCAATAAAACAGAATGGGGGCACTATAACACTGCTGACTCAATTTTCACACTCATCAATTCAGGCAAGTGGCTTGCTTCCCAATGGGTCCAATTGCTCAAGAAGAAAATCATCCTTTCCAAAGGAGAGTCCTCGGCTGAAACCATCCTGAAATGAGAGAGAACGGTGATAAAGATGACCTGCAAAAACAAGCAGCTCAAAGATGTGCTGAAATTATGCCTACAGATGCTCCATAAAAGTGCAGCTGAATACAGGTGGAATTTCACTGACATGTTTAACATATTTTGAATAATGAAGAAAGCAAGACAAATGTACTACTATTCATAACAATGCAAGCTCCAAAGGACTTGCTGCAAAATTCTGAATAATGTTGCCAACCGATAATTTGAACATGCTTGATTATTCAGACAGTTTCGTGGCACTGCAACTGGCCACATAGACCAAATTACCTATATTTCAGGCACCTCACAGTACACAGATAATTCGGACTCCAAGTGGACAAGTGCATAACAATTTGACCACTCAGGTTAGCAGAAACGTCCATTTCATACACTGTCAGCATGGTCATCAGCCATGTTGCCATCACTTCCTCAAAACCGAAACTAGTTAAACCTAGTAAATCCAGCACTCATTGAAAGTGTCCAGAGTGCAGGACAAGCCAGGCCAAGCTGCTAGGCTGTAAAGTTCACTTCTGCAGTCATTGCTGCATGGAGGAATGCATTATGGTTTGCTGTGCGCCTTCGATGTGTCCACTATGTTAATTTTTATGTTACGCCCATGTCTTGGGCGACTTCTGCAGGCAGCTTTGCAAGCTCCATTTTTGATGTCTGCACCAGCAAGAGCGGCAATTATGGGAGGTAAGCGCTGTACAAATCGCTGCTGCAAAGAGACCCACGATCATTTGGCTACTGCAGCATGGTCGACTTCTGTCATGTTGCTAGGGGGATGAAGACGAATATTTGGTACATGCATTGACCGTACTTCCATCTATCGACAGCAACAGCGAGACGCCGACCACATTGCAGGCAACCGTATGCACATGCACGGAAGTGTAGTGCAGGTAATTCGATAATGGGAAAACAGGATGATTGGACAAGTGTTGTCACCCTTGAAAGTGTTGCCCCTTGAATATACCATGCAAAAGTATGGCACTGTATTATGCATATATCGAACTGCCATTCACCGCCACATTTGATACTATATTGAACACTGTGCCATGCACCCACAAGTGCACTACCCCTAATGGGGCAGTGACCACTTACGGGTAATCTAGACGTTAGGAACCGCAGAAAAGTCTGAATAATCAGGAGTCTGAAGTACCGGTCTTGGCACAAAAGGCGAGTTGTATTCTTGCATGACGACTTGCGGGGATACCTTCAATTTTGCATGATTTTGCGTAACTAGAGCGTGCATTTGGCATTGTGCCAAGCATGCTGTCGCCCACTGAAGAGTGACGCATCAACTGATAGCAGTATCTTCAGTATTGATCATTTAGAATACTAAGACGTGTACTTGTTCATCTTTATCGGGTGACTAGTTTCACTGCCTAACAAATGTTATCGCACAGCACAGGACGCGCCTGCATGTATTGGAAGTTTCCCGAATGTTATCGATGGTTCTAACCACTGTAACCTTGTGTAATCTGATTTCATGTATGTGCGACGCAAATGGTGTAGAACTTTCTGGAAGACACGCGGGCACCAGCGATTACTCTGGAAACTTCGATGACTGATGTATAATAGCAGACGCACTCGACCCGCTTATCAGATTTATGCAGATTGCCAACTGTGTTCGCCGCTATGCTATGCTATCATTGTGCTTTGAGTGTAGCCTGTGTTTAAGGGCACAGGTTTGGCAATAAAACACTAGTTTCGGCATTCATGGTATTGCTGCTTTCTTCACTGTCACTACCACGTCACAATACAGTCTACGCTCATTACAAGACCCGCGCACATTAGACTTTCGGATATAACGGACCATATTTCAGCCTTAGTTTGTTCTACCTATTTTACTAATGCAATGAAGTTCTTTTAACGAACTGCACTACAAAGGACTATCGGCTACAGCGGAACAAATAAGCAGCAATTTCTTTCAAAATTGGGCGTATAACATACTTTTGCCGTGTCGACACGGGCTGATAACAGGCTTACGAGAGTTAGCCGATGAGTGCGGCTCAATATTCCATGCGTGAGGGATGTTCTCCAGTGGCTGCTGCCTACAGCGCGGCTGACATATCTTGAAAGTGATCCGTGATGTGAACAAAGTGCAGTCGAGAACAGATTTTTCGGATGCCTAATTTTTCAGACATGCTTGATTTTTCGGACTTTTTCCTGGCCCCAGGACATGCCTCATAAAGTCAATGTATTACGTGGCTCAATATTTCGGACACTTTAGGGAGGGCTGTTCGATTTTTCGGAATTTCCAAATGTCAGCCGGGCAAACTGCTGTGCACTTTGAGCTGTGTCGCCGCCATCTTGTTTACATTTTCGTTCTGCAGCCTCGAAACCGGTGCCGGTCTTGCATGGTGGTTCCTCAGCTACTCAGACGCTGGATTGAGGCTATATGCTAGCAACTTCCGCTTGTGCAACAGCGTCACTGCCGTAACGCGATGCTTTTTTTTTTTCCTTTCTTCCTTCGACTGCCTGTTTGTGTTTGCCGTGCATTGACGAGTTTAGCGAGTAGGCTTAGTCGTGGTCGTGCTGCGGCTTGCATTTGATTGAATCTGCTTCAGTGCTTCAAGATGCTGTCTCCAGAACATTTATTTTTGCATGCAAGGTGGCAGCGAGGAGGCACTCAATGAAGTCTCTGTGACAACTTCCCGACGACTGCGCTGGGTGTGCTGCTTAGCGCAGCGTGCAGATTCACAATGGAGAAGAAATCTACGTTGTTGTCAGCCTCGAGAGTTTCAATGAACCGAGGCAAGTATGCCACAAGGTCGATGGCAAAGAAAGCGGCAATCGTCAAGCTCGTCGAAGGTGGCCGATCACAGGCAGACATCGCAAAAGAGTAAAATTTCCAGACTCTTTCGAACTACATGAAAAACAAGCAAAAGATTTCGGAGGCAGCGGAAAAGTCTACTGGGTGTCGTCAGAAAAATGTAAGCCAAGGCACCTATGCAAAGCTCGAGGAGGCCCTCCTTGTATAGCTGAAGTCGACAGTGGCCAGCCAGGTTCCCATCTCCGGTGCCCTCATCAAACAGAAAGCCGAGACGATGGCGCTTCAGATGAACGTTGAAGGATTTAAGGTCAGCAACAGCTGGCTAAGAAACTTCAAAAAGATTGCTGATCTCAGTTTTAAGAAACTGTGCGGCGAAAGTGCAGCTGTTGACTTGAATGTCGTTGCGGACTACCGCTGTGAAAAGCTGCAGTCGCTCTTATGGGAGTACTCGCTGGACGACATTTTAAAATGCGAGAAGACCGCAGTTTTTTTTTGTGCTTATGCGAGAGAAGACTTGCCTTTGCTGATGACCCTTGCCATGGTGGAAAACACAGGAACGAGTTACTGTTTTCATCGGCGGCAATAAGTCGGGGACAGAAAAACTGCCAATGCTCGTAATCGCCAAGTCGAAAGGTCCGAGGTGCTTTAAAGATGTACAGTCCCTGCCCGTCTTGTACGAGGCGAACAAGAAGGCATGGATAACAGCAGTTTTTTTAAAACTATATGAGAAAACTAGATCGTAAATCTGATCTAGAAGGCCGCAAAGTTTTGTTCGTCGACAACTGCGTTGCACATGGGCACATAAACAACTTGAAGTCTGTGCGAGTCGAGTTCTTGCCACCAAACATGACAAGTCTCCTACAGCCGATGGACCAAGGCGTGATACGCAACCTGAAGGAGAACTATTGGTCACGCTTGATTTCGCGTGTGGTGTTGTGCCTCGACAGTGGAAAAGCCTACTCTGTCGATTTGCATGGAGCACTTAGCATGCTCGGTGACACGTGGAAGTCCGTGGCACCCACAACACTGAGCAGCTGCTTCCACCACGCGGGATTTGTGTTGAATGGCGACTCTGCTTTCTTGGACAAGGATAGTGTCGTCGAGCAGCTGTCTGGCAGTGAGCAACTCATCGACGACCTTCGCACTGCAGGTGTCAAAATTCCCTCGACCGTCTCGTTTTCGGAGTTCATGGATGTGGACAGTGAATTGGAACTGTGCGCCAGGCTCACGGACGAAGAAATCATTCGCCAAGTGCTTGCAGAGTCTGAGAGCGACGACAATGATGACTCGCCTGCAGCAGCGCAGCCGACACAAGCCGAGCTGATGCAAGTGGTCACAACTCTTTCGTCGGCTTATGGCGACTCCTGCCGAAATTTAGGCGGACCTGCTTGCATGCAAGCGAAGCATGGTTCAAAAGACCATTAATCACTTTTTCCAGCCTCTAACTCAATAGTAAGCAATAAATTGAAGTTTTTTGAGGGCACATTTGTTTTTTCGGACTGCCTGGTTTTTCGGACATTTTTGCAGACCCCTGAGGGTACAAAAAATCGGTCGTCGACTGTACGTGCCCATGCAAGCCTCATCTTCAAAGCAATCTCCATCTTGGGATGGATGGATGGCTCTGATAGTAGGCTACTGCAATTGCGGTTTTGGATTTGTATCCGACTGCACCACCATAGCAATTTTCAGATGAGTTTTCCCGGACAAAAAATAAATGCGTGCATTAGAGCCGGGTAAAGAGTACTGTAATAATTCATACTGAGCTACTGTTCTTGCTTGAAAGTCTTCATAAGACCAGCCAAAAATAATTGTTTGCAACGAGTGAGGATTTGTGTTTGATGCATTCACTGTACCCTAAGCACAGCCAAGACAGGCGTTGTTGCTATTAGCCAATACTGTGGTCACCAGTGGCGCCAGGCGTGTGCGTGACGACCAGCCAAGTTTGAATTATCTGGTGAACGCTAATTCCAGGACCAAAATAACGAAGGTTTGGTTCTATAGAAATGTCTGCACACCGGCCAGGATGTTCAGTTGCAATCAAATTAACCTAACAAGCGAGTAAACCGAAGTCTAGTTAGTGGAAGTCTACTGTATTGCTGTATTTGTATGTTACATGTTTACGATTTACTGCCTATGTAAGTAATTTTTGTACTCGCCCCTGCAATGTGCAACATTGAGAAGGTAGAACAGTTAAACCTCGATATAACAAGGTCGGTAAATAATGTATTTACTTGAATCTAGACTGACCCCAATTTCTGACAATGTTGCTGGTACACAGCAGTGAAATGCACAGAAGGCTGCAGATTGTTGCGTGACAAAATTAGACTAATATGTGTACTATTAAAAATCTAGGCAACAGTCATGTTACACCGCCACGTCATGTGGCAAAGCAGACAAACACTGAACATACTTTTGATCCAATTTCCTTAGGAAAAAGAAAATAAGGTGCTAGTTAGAATTGGTTAAGTGCGGTAACCAGTCACTGGCAGAGAGTGGTGTTCCTTGAAGGCTTCCTAAAGCAGGCAGAAAATAGGCATTTTCAATGGGACATAACATGAGTTCAACACATCCACTGTTTCATAAGCTCTGCTGAGAAGTGCTGTCCCTAAACGAGTCACTATTGAGGCACTATAAATAACAAGTGTGGGTCCATAGAAATGCATGGGCGCCGTTCGGGCCTTTCAGTTGAGTATTTAAAACTTCAGAAGACTGAATTGAATAGTCACATTCATAAATATGAAAATTTTTTCAATTAGTTTTTGAATACAGTCAATGACAGGTTTTTCAGAAACACCCTATAATTTGGACACCTTCGCAGCACCACCATACACCGTATTTACACGATTGAAGTCGACTCGAATGTAAGTCGACCCCCCCATATCGCGTGACAGGAAAAGAAAGAAAGCATACCCGAGGGCACATTCTATAACGAAAATTTATTAGTAGCTGGCATGGTCACTGGACTATTCATCTTCACTTGCGCCATCATCCTCACTAATGCTGCCATCGTCGTCGCTGCTACGGTCCCACAGCGCGTCGTCGTCCAGCGAAATTCAACATTTGGCAAACGACCGCACCATGACATCTTGAGGAACAGCAGCCCACACCGAATTCACCCAACCACACGCAGCCGTCAGGGAGGCTCTTTTGACAGGTCTGGATGGCGTAAGTGCGCGGTCTTCTGCCGCCAACCACTCGTACTCACGGCGGAGCAGGTCCTTAAAAGGTGAAGATCCGGGCTTGTTTCATGACTATGTCACACTTCACTGGCAGGGACCGATCACGCATTTCAGAGACGTAACCCACAAGCTTGGCCTACAGCTCTGGAAAGTGTCCCAACTTCGGCCCGTCACAGATGAAAATTTTGCTTCACTTCAGTCGCCACTCTCACACCACGAGGAAGCATGGAAGTACCACGTAGCCGGCATTTGAGTCGAACGCATCAAACTAAGAGCTACGGGGAAATAAAAACATGTGAGCGGCGTCTGCTCTTCCATTAACTATCGATGCTCCCTGTAAGTGCCGCCGCGAATGGAACAGCGGCACTTCCATCGACTATCCACACCTCCCCATGAGTGTTGTGTGCACTGTAAAACTCTTAATAATGTTGAAAAATCCTTCCGAGAAGCAAACAAACGTGCGGGATAGCGAAAGCTATGGGTAGGGCCATAGAGCAAACAAAATTGTAACTACGTTGTAGCTCCCCTGATATCTCATTGGTTTCGCTTTTTGGCGGTGCCCTGTTTTGGTTTCAATTGTAAGTCGACCCCCTCACTTCAGATTTTCAAATTTCAAAACATAGATCGACTTACAGTCATGTAAATACGGTATCTCATAGAGCCAATGTATAGGGACATCTGAAATTGTGGACGCCAAAACCCTTCGTCAGATTTTTCCAGACTTTCTGCCGTTACCGCACGTCCAAAACAGGATTAATCGAAGCCACCACTATTGGCATTTTGATTATCTTGCAGCGTTAAACCAGAGCTCTTGTTGCCTTTGTCATCCTCGTGGAAGGCTTTGAAGTGCAGAACGTAAGGCAAGGGTTGCATGTTTCATAATTACGGTTCCCAAAAGTCAGCTTTGCAGCAATGCAATGTTTAGAGTCATGCATACCCAATGAACTGCACTGAAGCATACTAAGAAAGGAAAGGGGCCAATGTCAGAGGACACAGTATGTATTCTTCAAATATGCACGCGTGCATTCGCTGCCTCCTGTCACAGTATGCACAGCAATACACCTGTCAAGTGTCAATACACCTGGCAGGCCTTCAGAGCTACTTCGGACGTGCCTGTGGCGATTTGAGCCCTTGGGAGCAGTAACAAGCATGCATTCATTATTCTTGACTACCCCACTTTTCGGATGTCTTCACCACACCTAGGGAGTCCAAAAAGTTGCATGTTGACTGTAGTTCAATATGCTAACTGTGCACAAGTTAACAAAATATTAGAGCAAGGGTACCATAAATTTCATCCCTGTGGGCATAGTGTAGGCATACAAAGCTATTCAATATTTGATTTGTCTCAGAAATTACTTTGGCAAAGTACCTAATACATACATTCGGCACTGAAACTTGGGAAGCCCCTTTTTGCAAAGTGGGACATGTCGAAATATAACAATACAGAAGAGTGAATCTATTAGCACACACAAGGCACTGCCAACTTGTAAGAGACCAATTCACACTTTCTGCAGTTGCTGGACAACTGCATCCATGCCCAGAAAGCAGCAACACACACCTTCATTTCATTGAGCCTGCGGTCAATTATGCCAATTGCGTTCTCCAGTTCCTGAGCTCCAAGGTTGTTTGAGAAGTCACCCATGCCGAAGGGATCTTCCTCTTTCGTCGGCGAAAATGGCTCGGCACCAAACAGGTCCTTAGCTGCAGCAATGCTGGATGGTGTGTCTGATGTACCTGCATACACCACCAAGAGACCAGCTGTGATGAATATTTCTTGCGAAAGATAAAGTTGCTGTTGTGATGGTGAAAAGAATGACATGGCTCTATT
The DNA here is from genome assembly GCF_023375885.2 of Dermacentor andersoni. Lineage (NCBI taxonomy): Eukaryota > Metazoa > Arthropoda > Arachnida > Ixodida > Ixodidae > Dermacentor > Dermacentor andersoni. The sequence continues at coordinate 98,939,537 of NC_092818.1, read as the reverse complement.
CCACTGTTACAATGTGCAGGTCTTTCTCATGCTCAGGATGTCATGTAACAGTAGAGTTGCACAGCTGGTTGGTTTGTAGAGTGTAAATGCCAAAAAATTCAGTGGCCAGTTAGTGGTAAACACGAGAGAAATGCATTAACATTACATTGCACCTTTTTACGGTCCCAGATCCATGATCTAAACTGCATTCACCATATAGAAAAGTGTTCAGCTCACTCGACACACATCCTGCCTCTTCGAGGAGAGACACTTCAGACTTTTTTCCACTTCGACATTCCTAATGCTAATGCGTTAAAACAAAGTAACTATACCACTTCAATCTCTTACACTTTTTCTGAAATAACCCAACTGCAGCTGTGCTAAGAAAGTAGCAACAAATGCCTTTATTTCATTGAGCATATCGGTCAATTATGCCAATTGCACTTTCTCTCTTAAACCAATGTATAACACTGACAGGAGTTTCAGACTACACTTCTTGCCAAATTTTTTAGACATGATCCATGTGCACGATGTCAGAAAAATGGCAGCTATGAAAAAAGTTTGTGCCATTCACATTGTTTCCTGTGCTCTTGCTTTCATTTGCTAGGTAGCTTTTAAGGCTTTCTTACAGTTGCACAGCCACTGCGAATAGATCTGCATTGACTCTGCACATAACTAAGTTCGGTTGCCGACAGAGAAGCAGCATTGGTTAGGTCTAAAAGCAAAGGCAGTATGGCGATGACAAAAATTAGCCACTGGCCCACATGGTGGTAGTTGGCAAGTAAAAAGTTTGCCACTCATCACATGGCTTAACAGTGATCAGGGGCCTGAGGTCTCACACATGACTGAGGGCCTTAGAAGCAGTATTCGGGCCAGTAGATGACCAGCTGACAAACGAGTGTTCCTATTAAGTTAGTCTATCCACTTACTGGACAAAATGGGTTGAATCTGCCTGACACTGTACAGTCAAGGCTTCTGAAGCATCGAGCATCACGAAATTTCTAGTAGAAAATCGTAAAAATGAGAAAAAGTTAATTTTCTGTAATGCAGGTATAAAAAGAGATTAACTTGTGTTTTTGCATGAAAGAGATCTAAGAAGGCACTTTTAATAAGAACCGATTCCAAAGATGAATCTGTTTATCTTAGCTAGTAAAGAACCCTTAACCCTTAAGATTTGCTTCTGTCGTGTCAAACTCACACAAATCCCCCAACCATTCAAATTCAAACTACTACTCACTTCAAAAACCTGACACTCACTATTAGCTTTAAGCTTGGTTTGAATGAAAATAATTATTATGCATACATTGTTTTGCTTTTTGACGGTTCTGTCCTTCCCCTTGTTAAGAACGGCCAGCTGCAGTGCAAGTTTTGCCGGCCAGTTTTGACAGTGGCGGCAACTTTCCTTGGCGTTACACTCTAGCCTCGTCGCCGTTCTGACTGAATGAGTTCGGCGGGCCAACTATTGTTACCGAACTCCCCAACACGGACCTGATCTGCTATGAGTGGGGGAGTTGCCGCGGGAACATCGTCGGACACTCCTTTCCACGCGCCGACCAAGACGCAAGACAAAGGCTACCCGGGCGCACTGCGCAGGTCGGCTCTGAGTTCTACGAAGCCCCTCTGACGTCGGCTCCGGCTCCGGCTGTGTGTGTGTGCATGCGTAAACGTTCCCGCGGAGAGGCGGCATGTTTACGATGACTGGACGAACGTTTCCGTCACCTTGGAACCGGGGGAGGACCGAGTGCTTATAAACGGCTGTTTTGCAGATGCTCAGGACACTTTCTTAAGCAGTCATGTTAGACTGAGACACTCTCTCAAGCAGTCGTGTTAGACTGGCACACTTTCTCTCGAAGTCATGCTAGATTGATAAACTGCATGTAAATACTGTAAATAAACCCTTATTCCTCATTCTTGATGAGAAGCAGTCCTTCCCTTCATCAACGTCCTCAGCGTGGATAAGTTGGACGACAGCATGAGCCAGCTACCTTCTAATTCATGCCGGACTCCAATCTTAACGGGTTGCGAACGATGGGATTGAGCCCCCAATCCTGACAACCTTCACTACAAAGTGACAATACTGATATTTGTACAAGCTTAAAGGGACACTAAAGGCAAATATTAAGGCAACATGCACTGTTGAAATACCATTCCAGAAATGTCGCAGCATGTGTTTCATGCAAAGAAATGACTGCATTTAAGAGAAAATTGAGTCTGAAGGGTCTGCATATCTTTAGCTCATCAAATTGCCCACCCCCAAGCAAGGGAGTGGCGACGTTGCAAACACCCTCCCCGCCCTTTACAGCCATCAGAGTAAAATGGTGCCCGACAGATGGCGGTACGGTATTGCTCAAAGTGTAAATGCGCGGCCATGGAGAAATGGAGTCAAGATGGAGTGTTGGATTTGCCGCTACAGCTGCTCTTGGTCAAGTGGCGTGGACTGTTCGGACATCTCGCAATATCACATGAACGCGGAAATCTCTGCTACTTGCAGTTTGTGGAAGTTGTGCGAGCCAGCAAAACCAGCGTAGCAGTACGAGATAATAGAACTACTGAAACACAAAGGCGAGGGCGGCACAGAGTCGAGCGAAAATGAAACCTTTCTATTGCCTGCATCATTGTCAAGAGTAACATCAATGAGTTCCTTCTAAACATCGAATAGAACTGGACAAGTAGCATTTTTCTTCCTTCTTATAATGCAATGCAATTATATTTTTATTACAATAGGTTGATTACTGGTGAAAGAAATAAAATGAGGAGTGCCTTTGTCATTGGGCTAGTACAGTACTTGAATGTCCTGGGTGCATTGCAAATTGTGTTCTACATTTACCTCAATTTCTCTATTACTAAAACTGTGCTCGTGATAATATTGATGCCTTAGGCATTCTTGAGCATTAATCTATCAGTTTAGCTTGACTTAATATTTGCCTTTAGTGTTCCTTGAACACCTTCCCATCAGTTTTAATGCATGCATCACTCCCCACTGCCGAGTGTGTTCTCTACATGAGTCTAGCCTGCATCTCATGCAAGAATGATCGCATGGCCTCTTTGAACCCACAAAAATGCTCACCAAACTTGCACGCTCTGAGCAACAAGACCATTAAGCAAACAAAACGCCTTCAGCAGCACTAACTACAGCAAAACACAGCTAACGTGAATTTCATGGGACCAAAAAAAGAAAGTCGGTAAACCGAAAGTAGCATTATTGACAGTATCAATAAAATAATGAGCAAGTGCTTACTACTTCAACAAGCTTTCATTTACTGAATGAATCGGCAAATCCTGTTTCTATATTGCACAAAATCAGTGTGGAAGCTGCAATTTTCGCCATCTCGTAACTGATAAGCACTTAGAGGCAAAGGCCTCATGGCTATCTTCACAGTGCAATGCACACCTTTACCTGAGATATGCCTTAACTACTGTATACACATCCTGATTATTTTTTTCACGAGTGAGCTGGTTGTCAAAAGATTGCCTCTCCATGGCAATGTAGTCAGCACTCTTCATCCTTGACAGCTTCCGTCGTGTGTGACATTGGACACACAACCATGGCACCGAGTCAAAACGAAACTACCGCATTTACTCTCATAATGAATGCACTTTAAAAAAAAAATTTGCAAAAAGTTGGGAGGTGCGTTCATTGTGAGAGGTAAAATTTTGAGAATTTTTTTCCGCAGCCACCTCTAAAGAGTTTCAAAATGCGAACCAACGATTGTGATAGCAAATGTGTAGACAGCTACACGAAGTAAGGTTAGTAGTTTTAGCAGCCGTATAAACTTGCAAACAGCTTCAACACAAACTGGGTGGCAAGAATGCACCAGGCACAAAGGTATGAGCCGCCATCGACTCAGCCCCCAATGAAGATAGTTTTCAGGATGGGGCGCGCCGCGGCTGTACAGTTGCTGCCAAAGAAAATGCTGCACCACTCCTTCCCTCCCCTCTCCCGGTGCCGGACACAGACGGAAGACTGCGTGTTTCCTTCCCGCTTTCCTCCCTTGGAGGCAAGAGATTGAGCTGCGGTCGTCGACGCCCCTTGGGAGTGGTTGTGCAATACAGTTACTGCCAGAGTACAATGCCTGATGTGCGGCCAAATACGCATTATTGCTGAGACCAGATAATGAGTGAATTATCCGATCTTCCAAATTAATGAGGGTCGAACCAATGAGGTCTTACTGCAGTAAAACTGCTTCATAAAACACACAATCCAGTTTCCCATTTCAGAAACTGATACTATTCCACGTGCAATATGCAGCTGCACAATGCATTAAAAGCAGTTCAGGCATTTTGTAGCGAGTGAAATGGCCAAGTTAATAGAATGACGACATTGCGGCGCTTATGTGCACCTGTACTTACTTAATCTTCTGAGCTGTCTTCTTTTATTTGAAATTGAAAGAGGCATAGAAGCATTTAAAACACCACACTCAGGTGAATAGCCGAGCTTTATTCTGAAGCACAGCCTTAAGGAAAACTCACCGTTGGTGGATACCTCTGAACACCCATTTGTTTTGGCTTGTACTTGCTCAGTCTCTGCTCTCGGATTGAAATCCTCCAGGTCATCCATGGACAAGTTTTCAAGACGTGTGCCAACAGTTGGCACCGTCAGGCCAAAGAGGTCTTGTGAATGCTGCGTTCAACCCAGAGTGAGAAAAGTGAATGGCGCACACCTGGCTGCCCTTGGAAAAGAAACTTGCTGATGATGGCCTTTATATGAAGTGGTAAATGACTGTGTTTTCCAGAGGTTCTAAATCTTACATCTGGACAGTGGCACACGAGATGCTGTAGTACAGGCTTCTAAGCAATTCTGACCACCTAAGTTCTTTAAAATGTGCCTGAACCAAAGTACCATGCAAGAGATGTTGTCCACCCCCGTTTGTTGTTGCAGCCCAAATTTAAAAGAAACAGGCGTTCAATGAATAAGCAAAGCTCAATACACAAAAAGTTAATTTCGCTCTCATCATTAAATTACATTATGGGGTTTTACGTGCCAAAACCACTTTCTGATTATGAGGCACGCCATAGTGGAGGGCTCCGGAAATTTCGACCACCTGGGGTTCTTTAACGTGCACCTAAATCTAAGTACACGGGTGTTTTCGCATTTCGCCCCCATCAAAATGCGGCCGCCGTGGCCAGGATTCGATCCCGCGACCTCATGCTCAGCAGCCCAACACCATAGCCACTGAGCAACCACGGCGGGTGCTCTCATCATAATGCTGCCATTGTGGCCGAGGATTGGGCAAGCCACCTCACACTCAGAATTCCATTATCACTGGGTCACTGTCCCGGTTTTTACAATACACATCAGTGTGATGATGAGCCTACATTGCAAAGGAAACAGTTGGCATGCCCCCAACAGTTTCTTCACACAGACATGTTTTACAGTGAAACCTCGTTAAACTGTAGTTGGCCGGAGCTCGGGAAAGGTACGTACTAAACGGCAGTACTGTTTAACCGAATAGCATGAGATCGCCCACTTACCTGCCGAAAACGAAACTCAGAGAGAGTGCGATGAAAGGGGAAAAACATGCAGTATTTATTCACTTCGCGCGACAAAAGCGTTATTTTCGTTTGATGCCGCGGCGGCCTAGCACGACGATGATAGCGGCCTCAAACTTGCTGAAGCTGCGTGCCAGCTTTTCAGCCAGCCCCCTCTTCTCGGCAAACACTCTCATGGCAGATTCCTCGTTGGCGTTACGTATTCTCCGTGCGCGTGCGCAGTAGTGCTGCAGAAGTCCCGGGGGCGCCTTTTTCATTGCCGGGTGCCGGAGTTTGGAATAATTTTCATTTGGAATAGAGTTACGTTGTCGCGCCCCTATTGTCGTCGCGATGATTGCATTCATGAGGCTGACGTAACACGCAGCTTATGCCACTGTCGGGCCTGAATCGCCCATGCTATCGCTTTCCGTGTCGTCCTCGTCACTGTCACTAGTCAACACTTCGGCAACAACACAGGCAACGATGGAGAAAAGTCGAACCACGTAGCCGACATATCTTCGCAGTCGCAGCAGCGCTGCCGAGCAACTTCCTCGCATTCCAAATGCCAGACAGTGTAGTCAACAGCAGATCCCTGTTTGCGTGCCAGCGCCGACTTCTTCGTGTCACGTTCGATAGCACGGACGATGTCTAATTTTTCTTCTATGCTGAGCACCCGCCGTCTTTTTTATCCGAGCTTCGGAACGACGCGAGTCCTCGCTTGCACGACGCCATAACGCTCTCTGGCACTGCGTCGAAATGATGATGTTGATGTGGCTTCACACACAAACACACAGGCTGCTTGGAGGCCGTTGTTCCGATCTCTGAGGCGTGTTGTTCTGCCGGGCTGCCCGATGGAGACGGCGCAGCGCCGTGTTTGCGCGACGAAAAGTTTAAACGCTACGTTTTAACCGATGCGTACGCAATAAGCTGGTATGGTTTATGCGGATACGAAACACATTATGTTCAATGGCCGCTGAGTCTGGATTTGACTTTACTACTTTTAAAACGAAACTACTGTTTAAGCGGGCACGGTTTAACGAGGTTTTACTGTATTAAACAGGAGCTGAAAGGCTATGTGATCCCTGCACATGCTGACGCTGTCATTGGTATAGATAAATAAAACATCTTTACCTGGCCATGGTCGGCACTGCGGGGAGGCAATGGCGGTGGTAGAGGTTCTGGAACCACATTACTTGAGCTGGGTTTGCTGGTTCCATTCGTCGAGATCGCCCGCACCTGTGACAGCAGACAAGGCAGTTGTGCAACACCTATGGACAACATCATGTGTGTACAGCTTCAAGGCAGGAAAAGTGGCAGCTTGCTACTTAGTGCAAGTCCAACAGCTTATCTGCTTGCAAATGCAACCTTTCACAGAAGCACTTGACACCTCTCAGCAGCTTCCAATGCACTGCAGCTGCATGCCTTCTATATTGCCCCATCTTAAATACTCCAGAAGAAAAAAAAGAGTGACGCAGATAGCACTCTCCCTACAGTCTTCCGATAATTACCAGTGTTATCAGTAGTACAGTTAGCTGTAAAAATTACACGCTCCTTTTGAGGCTGCATCTATGTTGGGGAAAGACAACCCCACAGTAGTGATCTGTTATCTACGAGTGCTTGCATCCGAGATCAAGCAACCACGTGCAAGAACTTCGACACTTTGTAAGATGGACACATCTCTAAAACTGGTACCTTGCTTTTACAGCTTACACTATCACACCTGCAGAGAGCAATGGTAGATAGCACAGCTGGCACTGTCAGTCATAGGCTTTAGTGTTGCTAATACCATAGCTCAGTTCTGTACCAATAGAGCAGGGCTGCCTGAAGTGACCCTTTATTGCTCCTCCTTAAACTGCACGTATGTGTGAGGAGTACACTACTTCAGATATCTTTCAGACATGCTCAATTATTTAGACTGTCAGCTCCATCATGCAGTGCATAGCAAGAATGCACTATAATGATGACCTAAAGTAGTGTGCAAGACTGTTTGAAAACACCTCTTCATTCTGGATGATGAATAAAGTTGTAATCAATTAAAATACAGTGCAGTCCACTTATAACGATATGAAGAACGAAAAATCCATTCGCTATAACTGATCATTGCTACATCTGGACTGCCTTAAATAAAACCGCCGAACATACCTTTACATTCATTCATTCTTAATTTACAACTTATTTTACAAAATGCAAAAGCGTTACTGGACCTACAGCCATAACTCCGACACCAAATTTGCCACTTAGAATAAAATATTGCTGTTGCAGAAAGTAGGCTGTCAAAAATGAAACATTAATTTATACCTCTAAGCAGCGTGTCAAGCATTAGGCAAGCTGAAATAGAAATCTGCACTTGCTTTCGCGGAAATTTCAGGTTCACAACCGCGGTGTGCGTCGCGTCCAGCAGCTGCGTGAACGCTGGCAGCTATACCTTAGCATGCTTGAAATCTGTGAACGACTATTGATGACAGTGCACTTTGCGTGAACATTGGGGTCTGTGTCAAAGGCAGGCCACTGTCAATCTCGTCACTGCTGCTGCTGTCGTCACCTCCATCACACCATGCCACCGTCTGTGTCGCGACAACGATCGCCCCGTCAGAGATTCTTCGCAGAACGAGGCAGCACTATCTGCACTCAAACTCCTCCATCGAACCACTGCCTATTTTATCGCCAGTAGCGAAGTGGCCCCAGAGTTCGCTAATGTCAGCGGCTGCCATCCTGCTGGTTTCACACATGGGGGTTTAGCCCTGGCGCTCAAAGTCCGCCGTTTCTGTTGATGCACTTGATCCCTGCTTCTAGCCTAAATGATCGTGGCGGTGCTTGCAGTGATGAGAATTTTCAATATCGTTGCCTGTGTGAGCTCGTACTGTTAGTCATGCAAAATTTGCAGCTTCGCCCCAAGCGACACAGCTTTGCGCTTTGTCGGCGCACCGACCACCGCTTCCGTGGCACATTTCCGCGCTCGCCGAGGGAGATTGTAGAAAGGGAGCGCAGAGGTGTGATTTGCTTCGTGCTTCATTTTTTCCAGTTTTTTTTCTCTGAACAGTCGACGGCGACGCGGATGCGAAGGAGCTGGTGCAATATTGTGGGACGCTGCGCCAACTTGCGATGCTCTCCGTGGCTTTCGCAATTGGCACACTGGCATCACATGCTGCGCAGTAATGGCGGCAGATACAAACTAGCATAGGCAAACTTTCTGCCCCGTCTCAGTTAAGAGGAGCTTAGCAACGCAAATTTCACGATTATTCTGCATGTAAAACACCGCCCAAAACGCAGAATTTCGATAGTTATGTCCAATATGCGGTGAATAACATATTGCTGTATACATTGTTTTTTCTCATAGCATTAGTGCATAAGTTCACACTCTGAAGTCGACTCTGACTCTGAAGTCATTATAACAGATATATTTTTATATGTGGTGTCGTTATAAGTGGACTGCACTGTAGTCTCATTCTGTGGGGCTTGTTGTTCCATGGGGCTGTTTGCATTTAATGGGACTTTCTCAGGGATGTCAGTTTTCCAAGGGCTGTTTGGCCACTAGGCACGACATTCAATGACTTGTGCGCTGGTTACAGCTGCGAGGCCTAAAAAATGTTTAAGGACATTGCATTCATGCAATGCAAACAGAAACAATAGAAAAACAGGTCCTAGCAATGCAGCCTGGTCACTTACAAATGAAACCTGTTTGTGATTCACCACCTTGCGGTGGTCGCTTCCAAATAGACTACTTGTGATCTCTGTGCTTCGCCACACTGCGACAACATACATTGGATAGTATGTTGGTGAATAGAGTGCACAGAACTGTCGAGCATTGAAACACACAATGTAGTTCAATAAAAGATGAAGCAAAGCGCAAACCAAATGAAACAAATGTTTATGGCTACTCACAAGGTAAATCAAAATCAAATAGTGTTTTGTGCAAATTCTGAAATTCCAGCTTAAATCAAGTTCTACTGGAATAGCATCAAATATTGCTGTAGATAGACAACCAAATCAAACCTGAAGGCGAAATTATTTCACAACAAGAATGAATTCGATTGTGGGGTCTAACGTTGCGAAGCTGCACAATAGTCTATGAGGGATGCTGTAATGCAAGGGCTCTGGATTAATTCTGAGCGCGTGCGGTTTCTTAACACACACCCAAAGCGCTGTACGCGAGCGTTTTTGCACCCTGCCGCCATGCCCAGGAGTGAAACTGGCAACGAATTTGTGCTCAACAGCAGACACCCCAACTAATGAGCCACTACGATGACTAAAGAAAAGTTTGAAAACAATTAATGTAATGCCACCGCAGCAATGACTTCGAAGATTTGTAACTCAGCCACAAGCTCACCTTTGAGGCCATGATGGCATGGTAGCTATTCCAAGGCTTTTATTGATTCGAATTTATAGGCATTAGAAAATTGCATAAAATTATTGGGCCAATCAGGGTTTGATTTGAATTCGAAATTCAAATACCATATTTTTCCACATACACCTCCCAGCCCTACTTACAAGAGCCTGGAAAAAAAAAATTCTGTACATATAACCCAAGGCAATAACTGCATACAACAGTGCTCACATCTTTGCAAAAACAGTTTCCATTTGCAGATGCACGACTCGTCCATGTCGTATCTTCAGCCAGCGGCACATATTTGGACAGCTAAATTTTTCATTCCCTTTCGTACGTGACTATTATCTGGCTTCCCAACAACGTAAACAAGCATAAGTGAAAAGCCAAACCTTAGCCTTTGGCTTGTGATTGGTCGTCTCGGTAGGGGAGGAAATGTCGTCACCATGCGAGTAATCACCATCACGAAGACACTTGCGCAATCGACTGTTCTCTTCTTCCAGGTCTTGCACCTTCACACACAACAGAAAAAGCCCCGTCAAATAAGCAAACGCATGCAAATACACCAACAAATGAAACTAGATTGTAAGTCTACAAGGGTGACGACTCCTGCACACGTTTACAATACACAAACTAAAGACAATCCCAGCAGCTCTGAGTCAATGACTGCACTAAGAAGCTCCACTGCAACATACTATTTCACATGACCTGCAACCACGGCCATACAACGAAACAAATGTTTGCATAAACAATGACTGGTCTTTCCTTGAATGCCACTGTGTGCTGCTCGGTGCGAACCCTTATGTTCTTTTGGCAATTGAGGTTTCTGTAAACTTTGTACACAAGCTCGGCACCACACTGAGCAAACGTTGGTAATTCATTTCGATCAACAAAGTTTTACGTCCCCTATGCATGTCTCATAGACGGTGCACTCTCTTCCAACTAGGAGGCACAGCCACATGTGGGCATTCTCTGTTGCTTGCAATGAGGTGGCATGTGCAACAGAGTTAGCCCTACACACATGACAGGCAATGGAAAGGAGTCATTTTGTGGAGAGGGGGGGCTTTCGAGGTGCAGTTTGAAAACAGACCATAACCTAATTGCATTGGTCACAGGTAGCAGAAAGAAGCAGGAACAACTCACCCTTTTTTGGAGAATCATGAACTGTTTCCTCATCTCAAGGTCTCTGCCTGAAGTTTCAAGGAACTTCCTGTAAGCCAAGTCAAATGCCTGCCCTATGGTCAGTGTGATTTCTTCAGCCTGTAGGAAATCAGAGAAGTAACAGTAAGTGCACTTGAAGCTTCGATTAAATGACAGCTTGAAAGAAAGCAGTCTTTGTAAAAAATGATGCAACCACTCAATTATGCAGAACACCATATCACAGGGCCGAAAGTATGAACTAAACGCTAAAGCTAAAGCTTTAAAAAAAATTAAAATCAAATTATGGGGTTTTTACGTGCCAAAACCACTTTCTGATTATGAGGCACGCCGTAGTGGAGGGCTCCGAAAATTTCGACCACCTGGGGTTCTTTAACGAGCACCTAAATCTAAGTACACGGGTGTTTTCGCATTTCGCCCCCATCGAAATGCGGCCGCTGTGGCCGGGATTCGATCCCGCGACCTCGTGCTCAGCAGCCCAACACCATAGCCACTGAGCAACCACGGCGGGTCACGCTAAAGCTAGCTGCAGGACTTGTCATAGCAGATGAATAATCGTATTTACTTGCGTAATGATTGCACCCCTGAATTTGCGTCAATTTTTGTTGACGTAAATTCAGGGGTGCAATCATTACACTTATTAAATTTTCTGCAAAACGAAAAACTTTTTTTTTCATTCCGCATTTGCTGTGGGATGACAACAGGTCAACAAACAGGCGGCTGCTGCTGTAACAGTGTGGGACACCAAAAAAGAATGCCAGCCGGTGGACCAAGCCAAACGCGATTTTTTTTTTCTTCTCACGAGTACATTACGTGCATCGAAACAGTTTCTTCCGTGTCAGTAATGAATAATATTGTTAATAACCGGCAAGATTGCGGCAATAACGCAGCCATGTCCACTTTGAGGGGACAGAAGCAGATGGGCACGCTTAGCTGCCAGTGACAAACACATTATGGCATTGCTGCAAAAACTGCAGCATCTGTCTTCACTATGTACTATCCTAATACGGCACATTTCCACTAAGGGTGGGCAAACATCTTAGCTGTGTTACAAGCATCGTGTATGAATAGGGTACACTTTTAACGTATCAGTGTAAATGTGGCTACTATCGCTGCCGCTCACGATTTGTTGCGTGCCCACGAGTACAGACGAAAGGAACAGAAAGCTGCCTTTCTTGTTGTTGACCACAACCATTATAAAGCCTACAAATAATAAGCCAAGGCAAGTTTGGTTGTAGCTTTTTTTTTTCATGGAAGTGCAGAAAGTGATGAAAGGAATGAAATGGGGCATCTGCTTAAGAATGTTTGGTGCGTGCAGACCGCTTGGTATGTCTTGAGTCGTTCGCATAGCATTCGACAGATGGTAAGCGTGATCATTAGCTAGACTTGGCACACGACATATTGCTGTGGCAAGTTCAGGGTGCGATCATTACACTGGAAAGAAAAAACATCGAATTTTGAGGACCAAATTCAGGGGTGCGATCATAACGCAAGTGCGATCATTACGCAAGTAAATACGGTACACCTGAATCCAGAAGACTGTCCTTTGGAAATAGTATTGCATGGCATGCTCAGACCATCTATGTGAAAGAAGAAAGGAAGCAGCAATGCTCCACAATATATATACAGTAAAACCTTGTTAAACGGTCCCTGCTTAAACAGTAGTTTCGTTTTAAAAGTAGTAAGGTCAAATCCTCGACTCAGTGGCCATTGAACATAATGTGTTTTGTATCCGCATAAACCATACCAGCTTATTGCATATGTGTCGGTTAACACGTAGCGCTCCTACTTTTTGTCGCGCAAACACAGCAGTGCGTCGTCTCAATAGGGCGGCCCGGCAGAACAACAACCCTCAGAGATCAGAACAACGGCCTCCAAGTGCCCTGTGCATTTGCGCGTGAAGCCACATCAATATCAACATCATTTCGGCTCCGTGCCAAAGCGTTGTGGCGTCATGCAAGCAAGGAGTCTCGTCATGCTGAAGCTTTGATAAAAAAGACTCCGGGTGCTCAGCATAGAAGAAAAATTAGGCATTGTGCGTGCCATCGAACATGATGCTAAGTTTGCCCTGGCACGCGATATGGATCTATCGTTGACTACGGTGTGTGGCATTTGGAATGCGAAGTTTCTCGACAGAGCTGCTGCGACTGCAAAGAGATGTGAGCTACGAAGTCTGACTTTTTGCCATTGTTGCCTCTGTTGTTGCCGAAGTGTCGCCTAGCGACAGTGATAAGGATGACATGGAAAGCGACAGCACAGGCGATTCAGGCCCAACAGTGGCAGAAGCTGCGTGTTATGTCAGCTTCATGAATGCAATCATCACGACGAGAACAGCACCTCGCAATGAAAAGGTGCCCCGCGACTTCTGCAACGCTACTGCGCCTGTGCACGGAGAATATGCAACGCCAATAAGGAATCTGCCATGTGAGTGTTTGCCGATAAGAGGGGGCTGGCTGAAAGGCTGGCTCGCAGCTTCAGTAAGTTTGAGGCTGCTGTCGTTGCTGCTAGGTCGCCACAACATCAAACAAAAATAACACTTTTGTCGCGCGAGGTGAATAAATACTGCATATTTTTTCCCCTTTCATCGTACTCTCTCTGAGTTCTGTTTTGACAGCTAAGTGGGCGATCTCATGCTATTTCGGTTAAGCAGTACTACCGTTCAGTATGTACTTTTTCCAAGCTCCTGCCAACTATGGTTTAACGAGGTTTCCCTGTATACAGTTGAACCCATTTATAACGATACTGGTTTTAACAATGTATTGGTTTTAACAATGATAAGTCGCTGTACCGTCAACCTTTATATGGTTCCTATGGGGGAGATAACCTGCTTACTACAATGTCCCCATGCCACATTATCGGTTATAACGGTGAAATCTTGTTGCTGGGTGTCCGTGCCGAAAGGTAATGGAATGCGAAATCCTTGAAAAGAAAAGAAAGTAAAATTCGAGCCACTGCACGATCGCCCGCCACCCCAACTGCCACCACACGCTTCTCTCCGCCCATCACCCTTCCCCCCCTCCAAACACAAACGGGCTGCACCCATAGCTCTGCGCTGCACCACCCTCCAAAAAACGAATGGACCATGCGAACTGCACTAATGCTGCCAGTGCAGCTCCAAGATTGCTCTCTGGACCCTCACAGGTGGTTCTTTATTCTATGGTCCTCATTCTGTGCAATTCTGCTAAGACATTATGTTTCTCGTGCTTGCCGTTGTGCGTTACGCCTAAGTCATTCCTGGCCATGTTTCTCAGCCTCGTTTGACTTGCCGCCGTAATGGAAGATGGCTGATCCACCCGCTAATCATCGGCAATGCACGAGCCCGCTAATCATCGGCAATGCACGACACTGCCGGTGAAAAGAAAGCGCACTGCTATAGGTTTGGAAGGTAAGTGCTTCTAACAAATGAGGCGATCATCGCAAACGTACTTGCATAGGATAACGACAGTGATGGCCATGACGGCAGCGCCAACGTGGTTAGGCAGGCTGCCTCAACATTATACCTGCGGGAGGTCCTGTAGATGATTCAGTCTCTCAGGGGCTTGTTTTTCTGAGGGACCTTTTGCTTCACTACGTGGAGCACCCGTATGCCTTGGAGAAGGATGTCGACAAGCTTCGCGTAAAGCAAGCAAGGCTGACAGACATGCGGTTTTCTCGTGCAAGTCAGTGGGAAGTACGTGGTGAGATGCCTTTGGCGATCTCGCTCCAGCATTTCTTCTAGATTTCTCAAACAGAGATGCTGCCGCGGGAACCTTCCCGCATTTTTTAAGAGCCGCCTTTTGGGGCCATCGAAGTGATGCCTCGGTGAGCTCCGTATGTCACTTGCCGCCGATGACCTTTCATTGAAGTTGTTACACCAGTGCCATTCTGGAACGCCGACAGCCGTGGCTTGTTAACAACACATGATTGGAGTGCGCAGGAAGCAGAGTTAAGCAGTAAGCAGTTAAACGAGTCAACACAATCAGAAACCGGATGGAGGAAGGTGGTAGGGAGAACTGGCCTCCCCCCCATTATAATTTACTCGGAACAGCTATACCATCCCCCATCTTTTTTTTTTTCATGCAACCCAGTTATAACAACGGAATTCTTGTGGCACTTGAATATTGTTATAAGTGGGTTCAACTGTGTGTGTGCGTTTGTATTGTGGGGTTTAGAGTGCTAGAACCACAATATATTTATGAGGCATCTCATAGTGGGGGACTCCACTATAATTTTGACCACCTGGGGTGTTCTTTGACATGCACTTAAATCTAAGTTTAGTGTTCTTGCATTTTGCCCATCAAAATGCAGCTTCTGCAGCAGAGATTGAAGACGTGACCTCAAGCTCAGAAACACAGCCACCAAGCTACTGTAGCAGGTACTCAATTTTTAGGCAAGCAACCAACGTACAAGCACATACTAAAGCCAAGAAAAGGAAAAGGGAAATTAATAAAATTTATGATGCAATAATTTATATGAGGGTTATATTCATGAAGGAAAAGTGAATGAAAAAAGCAGAAAGGGTAACTCTGCTGCCAGTGGCATCAAGATCTGCAGCCTCTGCATGCTGCCTGCAGGGCTCTACCAACTGAGCTACAATGGCAGTTTCTGTCGCTTTGGCAGATATTTTTGCACAATTGCCACTATATATCTTGTCTTGAAATTTATAATCTAGCCATACACATAAACCGCATACAGTACCATACTAAAGCGTGTAGACAAAAACCTGCATGTATAAGCCACGCAGATGTCCACAAAGGAAAGCAGACATCTGCACAAACCAGTCCCACGCAATTACTGTATTTGCACATATATACACAAATTTTGCCAGAACGTCAGAGAACCCTTAGTTTATAAGCTAGAAGTTCTAACACAAAGCAGTACTTAAAGAAAAATAAAGTTTTTGGGAATGTAATCAGTGTGAATATTGGCCTGATTAAGTGAGTGGAATACAATATGGAACATAATGGCTTGGTTTATTTAAGTATGGAAGTCATAAGAATTCCACACATGTAACAAGTGTCAAAAGTTTGGAAGAGTTTCTTAAAAATGTAAACTGTCAACCTGCACTTGGAGTTGCCGAAAGTTCTTTCACTCCCATTTTCCATTTTATTATATCACTGTTCTATTAGACCCTAATGTTTGTTCATTGTTATTTCTATCTGTTTCCTGGTGGTCCTCATAATGGCTCTACTTACACAATCACAAATAATGCAATGTGTTCATTGTGGGGATTACAGCAAATCACACATGAAAAGCACTTAAAAGGATTGATGTAGCACACAGGAGCTAAGACACTCCAGAGCTGAGCAAGGGCAACACAGCTTTGCTGCAGTTGGGTAAATAGTGCTACGCACCAACTTTTCGCTGGAGAACACAAAGCACGAGTGCCGTTCGCCATCCGACTCCTTGGCAATGAAGCTGAACGACTTCTTGTCAGTTTTGTCATCCGCACAGTAGGAGATACGATGCAGTGGGTGCTGGTGAAATATCCTCTGCAACCCAAAGGGCAACCAGCTCATGACACAAAAGTAGAGCACTGAGCAGTTTTTAATGCCACGGCATAGAATAAAGCGCAATACAGATTTCCCACAAGCTGGTCTATTCAAGGAAACTATCTGATTAGTCTTCCAGAATTCACCGCTAAAATTTGGAGTGAACAGCTGCAGATTAAAATTTCATCCAGCCTTTCTGGTCCAATGATTCAATATTTAGAAAATCAAACAAAACTATTTTAGCAAATGTGAGTGTCAGCAATGCTAATGAACTAATTTGTTGACATTGTGCTTCAAATAAATGTGGCTCTCCTTGAAATTTTGCCAATGTCCATGCATCACATCACGTTAAGGTTAGGCTCTAGTTTTGGAGCCAGCTGCTTAAACCATGTAGCCAGCCTTGGGAGCAGAGCTGTATGTAATGAATTTCATGGAATTACTTGTAATCAATTATATTTTTGGATAGTACATATTGTAATCGAACTATTACTTTGTTTACTTGGAAATTCTCACTGGAATTCAATTACTTTTCCCAATAACCAAGTGCATGTAGCCAGTTACCTTATTGACGAAACTAAGATGTGGCAGATAATGCATGTGAATTTGGTGGTAACCAGAGCAGAATGCCAGCGGTCTGCAAATGACATTGTCCGAAAGGACAAGAACGTGGACATTGGCTACCTACTTCCCACAGTCAACGTCTTCCCTGCAGCTATGCCTCATCACCAGAACATGGTAGGCTTGCAGATTTGCTCTAAGGTGGCCTTCATAGGTGGTAAGAGCTACTGTACAATTCTTCGCTTAGTGCAGTGTATAGCTTCTTTAATATAGAATGAAGCTTTTGGCATTAAACCCATAGAGGACCAAGACATGAGCATCACACAATGAATTGAAAATACTGAAAAGCAATTATTAGTGAATATAAAGAACATGTGAAGGACTGTAGTGAATGCACTGAAACAGGAGGCTAGCTCGTTCCATACACTGCATTTGTGCAATGTTAATGAAGGGTGGGAGAAAACTAATGTGAAAGTAATTAATTACTTTTTCGTAATTCCTCAGTTTCTTTTGTGGAGCCAGTAATTGGTCACTAATCAATTGCAATTTTAAATGAATTGTGGTTGATCACTTTTTCTGTAATGAGTACAAGTCTGCTTGAGCAGCACGAAAATGGTCTTCAAGTAATATGTGGGCATATTTCACATCATAATGATTGAGAGTTAAGAAGTCTGAGGAACCACATGCGTTCACAACACATGAAGTTTCTCATATTTCATGAGAAGAACCTTCAATTCATTGCCAAAAAGTCCAGTGTTAATTCTTTTTTCATTTTCCCTAACTTTTGGCATTCAGATGCAAGCAATAAAAAATTTTCATTTAAGAAATTTGGACCAGGAAGGGCAATGGCAACTACTGAAGATTTTGGCCAACTTTCTCTCATAAGTATACAATAAGTGTTCAAGTTTAAGTATTTGAATAGCAGTATAATAAGGTATTTCCCTAAACTGTTGAAAATTTTGTGCAGTTAGTTCCAATGAAACATGAGCACGAAAAATATGCACGTGCACACAGATAAAGCACCTGCAATTTTGCAACTTATCTGTTCCGATTGGAATTTCCCCACTCAGTATTAGTGAATTCCCAGTATAAGTATCACTGGGAGTTCTGACATAGGTACTTCATGTGTCTTGACCCAACATGGTAGTACATTCCCATCCCTTATGAAAATATGTTAGTCATGCTATATAGTCATATGGACTGGCAGTAGTGCTACAGAAGCCAAAGCACAAAAGTGTGCATCTAACTGAAAACTTGTTTGCTGGTTGCACAGCAGCGTGGACACTACAGTGAAAAATGTAAACAGAAAGGTACCTTTGTTTTGGGATCTTGCACAGCAACACCATCAACTGAAATCGTCAGCTCCACCTTCGGTACCTTGCCACCTTCAGACCTCTTCAGCTGCTGATTAAACTGCAATGAGAGTCATTCGATCAAGCACCTGGAGCCACATAATTTGACATAATGCAAATCGCATCATATGTAAAATGTGTATACCTTGAGCTTGCGTATTCCTTCTCGTACCACTTCAATGCCTTTGGACTGTTCCACTTCAGTGAAGCCGAGAAACTGGGGAACGAAGCGAGGCAGTGCACAACACATTCTGCTAAGTATCAAGCAAGCAGTATATAACGCTTATGAAGAATGAACGCAAGCAGTTGCACAGAGTGCACCAGGGCACAAGCCTAAATGCTGTAGTAGTCAAATGTAAGGACACAGACATGCACAATCAAAATGTGCCCAAGTTTCTTAATCATGCTGGTCTGCGTGTTAAACAGTGCCACTACTAAATGTTGCTACTTACAATGAGATTGCAACTAAGTAACTGCTTGCGATACTTGTAGTCATAGTAGGTGAACATAGATGTGATATCATCATCATCATCATCATCATCAGCCTGGTTACGCCCACTGCAGGGCAAAGGCCTCTCCCATACTTCTCCAACAACCCCGGTCATGTACTAATTGCGGCCATGCCGTCCCTGCAAACTTCTTAATCTCATCCGCCCACCTAACTTTCTGCCGCCCTCTGCTACGCTTCCCTTCCCTTGGGATCCAGTCCGTAACCCTTAATGACCATCGGTTATCTTCCCTCCTCATTACATGTCCTGCCCATGCCCATTTCTTTTTCTTGATTTCAACTAAGATGTCATTAACTCGCGTTTGTTCCCTCAACCAATCTGCTCTTTTCTTATCCCTTAACGTTACACCTATCATTCTTCTTTCCATAGCTCGTTGCGTCGTCCTCAATTTGAGTAGAACCCTTTTCGTAAGCCTCCAGGTTTCTGCCCCGTAGGTGAGTACTGGTAAGACACAGCCATTATACACTTTTCTCTTGAGGGATAATGGCAACCTGCTGTTCATGATCTGAGAATGCCTGCCAAACGAACCCCAGCCCATTCTTATTCTTCTGATTATTTCCGTCTCATGATCCGGATCCGCCGTCACTACCTGCCCTAAGTAGATGTATTCCCTTACGACTTCCAGTGCCTCGCTGCCTATTGTAAATTGCTGTTCTCTTCAGAGACTGTTAAACATTACTTTAGTTTTCTGCAGATTAATTTTTAGACCCACTCTTCTGCTTTGCCTCTCCAGGTCAGTGAGCATGCATTGCAATTGGTCCCCTGAGTTACTAAGCAAGGCAATATCATCAGCGAATCGCAAGTTACTAAGGTATTCTCCATTAATTTTTATCCCCAATTCTTCCCAATCCAGGTCTCTGAATACCTCCTGTAAACACGCTGTGAATAGCATTGGAGAGATCGTATCTCCCTGCCTGACGCCTTTCTTTATTGGGATTTTTTTGTTGCTTTCTTTATGGAGGACTACGGTGGCTGTGGAGCCGCTATAGATATTTTTCAGTATTTTTACATACGGCTCGTCTACACCCTGATTCCTTAATGCCTCCATGACTGCTGAGGTTTCGACAGAATCAAACGCTTTCTCATAATCAATGAAAGCTATATATAAGGGTTGGTTATATTCCGCACATTTCTCTATCACCTGATTGATAGTGTGAATATGATCTATTGTTGAGTAGCCTTTACGGAATCCTGCCTGGTCCTTTGCTTGACAGAAGTCTAAGGTGTTCCTGATTCTATTTGCGATTACCTTAGTAAATATTTTGTAGGCAACGGACAGTAAGCTGATCGGTCTATAATTTTTCAAGTCTTTGGCGTCCCCTTTCTTATGGATTAGGATTATGTTAGCGTTCTTCCAAGATTCCGGTACGCTCGACGTCATGAGGCATTGCGTATACAGGGTGGCCAGTTTCTCTAGAACAATCTGCCCACCATCCTTCAACAAATCTGCTGTTACCTGATCCTCCCCAGCTGCCTTCCCCCTTTGCATTTCTCCCAAGGCTTTCTTTACTTCTTCCGGCGTTACCTTTGGGACTTCGAATTCCTCTAGACTATTTTCTCTTCCATTATCGTCGTGGGTGCCACTGGTACTGTATAAATCTCTATAGAACTCCTCAGCCACTTGAACTATCTCATCCATATTAGTAATGATATTGCCGGCTTTGTCTCTTAACGCATACATCTGATTCTTGCCAATTCCTAGTTTCTTCTTCACTGTTTTTAGGCTTCCGCCGTTCCTGAGAGCATGTTCAATTCTATCCATATTATACTTCCTTATGTCAGCTGTCTTACGCTTGTTGATTAACTTCGAAAGTTCTGCCAGTTCTATTCTAGCTGTAGGGTTAGAGGCTTTCATACATTGGCGTTTCTTGATCAGATCTTTCGTCGCCTGCGATAGTTTACTGGTATCCTGCCTAATCGAGTTACCACCGACTTCCATTGCACACTTCTTAATGATGCCCACAAGATTGTCGTTCATTGCTTCAACACTAAGGTCCTCTTCCTGAGTTAAAGCCGAATACCTGTTCTGTAGCTTGATCTGGAATTCCTCTATTTTCCCTCTTACCGCTAACTCATTGATCGGCTTCTTATGTACCAGTTTCTTCCGTTCCCTCCTCAGGTCTAGGCTAATTCGAGTTCTTACCATCCTGTGGTCACTGCAGCGCACCTTGCCGAGCACGTCCACATCTTGTATGATGCCAGGGTTAGCGCAGAGTATGAGGTCTATTTCATTACTAGTCTCGCCGTTCGGGCTCCTCCACGTCCACTTTCGGCTATCCCGCTTGCGGAAGAAAGTATTCATTATCCTCATATTATTCTGTTCCGCAAACTCGACTAATAACTCCCCCCTGCTATTCCTAGTGCCTATGCCATATTCCCCCACTGCCTTGTCTCCAGCCTGCTTCTTGCCTACCTTGGCATTAAAGTCGCCCATTAGTATAGTGTATTTGGTTTTCACTCTACCCATCGCCGATTCCACGTCTTCATAGAAGCATTCGACTTCCTGGTCATCATGACTGGATGTAGGGGCGTAGACCTGTACAATCTTCATTTTGTACCTCTTATTAAGTTTAACAACAAGACCTGCCACCCTCTCGTTAATGCTATAGAATTCCTGTATGTTACCAGCTATATTCTTATTAATCAGGAATCCGACTCCTAGTTCTCTTCTTTCCTCTAGGCCGCGGTAGCACAGGACGTGCCCGCTTTTTAGCACTGTATATGCTTCTTTTGGCCTCCTAACTTCACTGAGCCCTATTATATCCCATTTACTGCCCTCTAATTCCTCCAATAGCACTGCTAGACTCGCCTCACTAGATAACGTTCTAGCGTTAAACGTTGCCAGGTTCATATTCCAATGGCGGCCTGTCCGGAGCCAGTGATTCTTAGCACCCTCTGCAGCGTCGCAGGTCTGACCGCCGCCGTGGTCAGTAGCTTCGCAGCTGCTGGGGACTGAGGGCCGGGGTTTGATTGTTGTGTTCATATAGGAGGTTGTGGCCAAGTACTGCACCAGGGTGGCCAATCCTGCTCTGGTGAGGGAGTGCGTTACCGGTTCTGGTCACCGGGATCAGGCCACACTCCAGGCCTGTTTGTGCAATTTTATCAACACGCGGATTGTTTTTTTTTTTTTTTTTTTTAATCCGGTGGAAAATTGCCGGCACCGGGATTCGAACCACGGACCTCTTGCACGCGAGGCGGGTGTTCTACCTCTACGCCACCGTTGCGCCACCGATGTGATATAGCTGTCTGTAAATAACAACTCATTCTCTTGACTACATTTTATTAGAACTCTGAACTCAAGACAATTCAAGCATAAATTCATAGTTTCTGGTTTTGCACTAGCACGTGTTGGCGACATTCAAGATAATTATGATTTTTATAACAGCAGAAATAGATTACAATGCTAAAGGCATGAATCTTGGAGTTGCAGTAAATATTGATTGATGCAGTATAACATCCTAAGGAGATAATAAAACAGAGGGCTTCAGTCACGAATATTGGAGTTTCAGTAAATATCGATTGATGCACTTTAACATCCTAAGGAGATAATAAAACAGAGGGCTTCAGGTTAGTTTTGCCCACCTGTAGTTCCGTAACATTCCCTCAAAGCTCCAGTACCAGAGTATTTTTGCAATTTACCTTAAAGGGGGCATGACACCCAATTTTCAATCATAATTGTATTGTGTGAGGTAATCCATGTGCGTTCAAGAACATGTTGGCAATATTTTAGTGCATCTGAACCAGCATGTAATTTGTAATTGAATTTATCATATTACACTTGAATGGCATAACAGTCAAGCAACACTGGCACACTCGCGAGCCATGACGCCACGAGCTGCATGCTTGTCGAGTGAGTATGTATATCAGGCGAAGAACCACTGTTTCAGATGGGCACACATGTGGGAAACTCCTGCTTTGTTCAGCTTGCCATTGGAATTGTTCATCTTGCAGCGGCTGAAACAATGCCACTGCGGCACCTATGTAGCACTGTTGGGTGCTAGAGCGAATGGAGCAAGGAAGTGCTCCGTATCGTACTTCAAGTTCCCCAAGGAGCCTGTCAAGTGTAAGGTTTGGGAGATGAATGTGGGAAGAAAGGACTGGCACTCATCTGATGCTTTTGTTTGGTTCTCTGAACAATTCATGCCACACTGCTACAATGATGATTTGCATTCGCTTGCTGAGTTTAGGACGCCCATGAAAAAGCTGAGGCTGCAGCCAGACGCGGTGCCGACTATGTTGGTGCACCGACCCATTTGGCCCATAGTAAACCTCATTAGCCAGTGACATGATTTTATTACATATAGATTTGCATGTACTGGCTGGCACGCGCAAATCTCGTAGGCCATGTTTCGTCACTTGAGGTGGTGGCAATGAGGTCAAATTCAAAATGCGGTGTATACTATGCCATCACTGCTTCTGCTGTTCGCTTGATTCATCACGTGAAGTTGGTGGTGTACAGGACATGACGCGAGATATCGGGAGCAAATACGGCAACAAACGGCAGCGATGCTGCAACTTCACGTGGTGCTGTGGCTGATTTTGTAGCAAACTATGGTTCAGTTCCATGTAGCACATGACATCACACAGTTTGGCAATATGGCGGTGGGTGCCAGAGAGCAGGACTTAGAGCCGGCAAGTTCTAGCTCTTATTTTGGACAGAATTGTGCTTTTGCACTTTCACTGCCGAGTTTTTACATGTGTATAGCCATAATAGACTCTACTACAATTTCTCGCAGAAAACTGCAAATTGTTGGGTGACCGTGTCAGGCCCCCTTTATTGCAGCTGGGAATGAAGCTCACAACCTCACTCACCAGACAAAATTCACAAGACAGAAATGAATTAAATCAGCAGGCTGAACTCTGATGCAAGTAAAATTTGGGTGAACCAGTGTTTGTGCCAACCAGTGGCGTCGTCTATGCTCTAGAGAGCTACAGTTAGAAAAACTACACACATTTAAAAAAAAAAAAGGAAGAGAGAGAGAAACCAGTGAATGAAGCACTGATTTTTACAGGCCACAAGACTCATATCTGCTAAAAATTTAATTATGTTGTGGGGATTTACGTGCCAAAACCAATTCCGATTATGAGGCACAATACAGTGCAGGACTCCAGCTGAATTTTGACCACCTGGGGCTCTTTAACATGCACTTAATGCACGGTAGACTGATATTTTTTGCATTTCGTCATCGAAATGCGGCCATGCAGCCGGTATTCGATCCCACGCTCTCAGGATTAAAAGTGAAACACCATAGACACTAAGCCACCATGGCAGCCCTTTTGCGACTGCTCAATTTTGTGATTGCATAGTGATGAAAAGGGCTCTGCAAGTCAACTCAAGCAAAGCAAGAAATGCTAACTGGCACAGCGGCATGACCAACAACAACAACAAGAAAAGAAAAACCCAGCAGCTGCAATCTGCAACTCAAGCCTTCTGGTGCAGTTAGGACAGCAGTAGACATCCAATACAAGCAAAACATGTTTTGGGATATGAAAACATGGCTCATGCAATTGGTAAATGATAGATGAACAATAAATGTCTGGCTGTGGCAAGTTCTCAACATACCTTGACCAGATATGCAACATGTCCTTTCTGGAGAGCATCTGCTGGATGGATCCATCTACGGCCGCCTACGATAAGCGGAAGGACGAAGACTCCCATAAGAAAACTATGCATAAAAACTTGCATCGCATGACTAGCATTTACGAAAGAAACAGCTCTGATGGACGCATGATGGTCAAAACTAGAGCTCAGTGTGACAAAGTGACAAGTTTTAATAATTTTGTCAGCTGCCAACCAGCAGTGGCACATGATATTAAAAAGCAAACTAAACCATCAGTAGAGGAGTTACTTAGGAGCAATAAAACACTATAAAATCTAAAAAAAATTGTGCAAGCTGTTCCCAAGGTTAGATTTCATACTGTCATCTGGGCTCTGAAGAAAGCTCAGGCAGGCATTAAAGAAAAAGATGCCATGACTATGCTTGTACATACTAGACTATAGCACTTACACAGATGTTTTCAGAGAACAATGGCTATACTTATTTACTCAGGTACACTCAGGGCCGTGAGGCATTACAAAGAGGAGTGATAGTGTGAACAAACAGAAAATAATTTAAGATTATATATATATATATATATATATATATATATATATATATATATATATATATATATTATTGTGGGGAAGAAGATCGGCAGGCTGAAAAGCCCCGTTGCCATCGCGTGGCTCATACCCAGTTCGTTCACTGGGTGCGCCCTACCTGCTGGTGCTGAGTTTGTTGCTGCTGCTCTGCGAGCCGAATAAACCCCCCTTACAATATATAAGAGCAGATGCAAAAAGAATAGAAGAGAAGATACACTCTATTACAAATTTTCTTCAACAGCAGCTTTGAAGGATGCAGGTGTTGCAAGGGAAATGACAAAGGTAAGCAGGTGATTCCAGTCGATGCTGATTTTTGGAACAAAGGATTCGTAATAACATTTAGTACAGCAATTCGGCACTATAACTTTGAGATGATGGTCAATGCATGATGATACGTAATGAGGCATGGTGAACAGAAGTTGTTGAAAAGTTTTGATTGATGTAATAAACTTTGCAAAATATGCATAATCAGGTTTGGCGGCGGTGTGCAGAAAGGTCAGGAAGATCTAAAGATTTTTCATCTGTGAAACACTCGAATGACACGAATAGCTTGGGAGAATGAAGCATGCAGAACGATCCTGAAGTGATTCTACAGATGTGATTATTGCCCTAGTTGGGGGATCTCAGACAGGCAAGGCATATTCTACCTTGGATCAGACTAAAGTCTTGCATAGTAGTACCGTATTTACTCTCATAATGATCGCACCTTTTTGTAAAAAAAAATGACGCAAATTCAGGGGTGCAATCATTACGTGGGTTAAATTTCCCGCGAAAATAAATTTTTTTTTCATCCGGTGTTTGCTGCGGGATGACAACAGGGCAACAAGCAGGCGGCTGCCGCTGTAACAGTGCGGGACAACAAAACAAATATGGCGGCCAGAGGAGCAAGCCAAACGCACCAAACGCGATTTTTGTTCTTGAGAGTACATTATGCGCATTGAAACAGTTTCTTCCCTATCAGTAATAAATAATATCGTTAATATCGGTAAGTCTGCGACAATACCGTAGCCATGTCCACATTGAGGGGACAGTAACAGAGATGGGCTTGCGTAGCTGCCAGTGACATAGAAACATATGGCAGGCATGCTGCGGAAACTGCGGCATTTGTCTTCACTACTGTCCTAATACGGCATGTTTCCGCTAAAGGTGGACGAATATCTTAGCTTTGTTACAAGCGTCGGTGTATGAATAGGGTACACTTCTAACGTATCAGTGTAAACGTGGCTACTATAGTTGGCTCACGCGTGCAGACGAGAAGAACCGAAAGGTGCCTTTTTTGTTGTTGGCCTAAACCATTATGAAGCCTACAAGTAATAAAGCCAAGACAAGTTTGGTTGTAGCTTTTCTTTTTGTGGGAGTGCAGAAAGTGATGAAAGAAATGAAATTGGGCATTTGCTTAAGAATGTTTGATGCGTGCAGACCGCTTGGTATGTTTTCAAGAGTTGTTCGCGTAGCATTTGACAGCATTCGACAGATGGTAAGAGGGATCATCATTAGCTAATCTTGGCACACGACATATCGCTGTGACAAGTGTGGGTTGCGATCATTATATGGAAATGAAAAAAAAAAATCAAATTTTGATGACAAAATTCAGGGGTGCGATCATTAGGCGAGTAAATACGGTAATTTTAAGGATACTGGGCTTTAGAAAAGTTCTTGTGAAGGAAACCAAGCATGTGATTGGCTATGTTAATAATGTATTCACATACGT
The DNA here is from genome assembly GCF_023375885.2 of Dermacentor andersoni. Classification (NCBI taxonomy): domain Eukaryota; kingdom Metazoa; phylum Arthropoda; class Arachnida; order Ixodida; family Ixodidae; genus Dermacentor; species Dermacentor andersoni. The sequence continues at coordinate 98,912,864 of NC_092818.1, read as the reverse complement.
TCCAGAATAGATCATTAGTGATGTGAATGCCTATGCACTTGTACGAAGTAACCATAGTTAGAAGGGTACCATTAATAATATAAGAATTGTGATTAGAATCAATAGCAGACCATGTTATTTTCATTGATTTACATTGATTTACAAGTGTCACACCAATGAGAAATACCACTGAGATCAGATTGCAATATGCAGGCATCAGCAACTAATCATATTAGAGAGAACTGATGTGGGGAGGTCGTTTATGTAAATGAGGAAAAGGACCCCGACCACGGAACCCAAGACGCCACTGGACAATAATGGGAACTAAGTTCATTAGCTATCACAAAAAAATGCGAACTACATCCAGTGAGCAGTCTAAAGCTGCTAACATGTAGTTAGTAAATGCTATCAATTGTGTTTCACAGGAATGGTGTTTTCGAAAAATCATGCTGAAGAAAAAAACTGGCTAGTCTAGAAAAGTAAGCAGATGGCAATAAATTACATGCTCCAAGTTTATAAGGTATTGATGTTAAAGATATGGGTATGTAGTTAAGGGACGAAAAGATGTCACCCGACTTGTGCATAAGGATCACCTTGCCCACCTTCCAGTCACCCAGTAGCATGTTCATCTGTAAGGACTGAGTGAAGATGACAATGTTGCATGTGGCATGAATCACGAGGCCATGTGAACGACTACAACTACACTTTTAATATGAAGTAACCATGGCCTCAATTCAGAAGTGATAGGCCCATGGGAAGCGCCAATCCCAATGCTCTTGTCTGCTCTGAAAGCCAGCGTGCAGACACCGGTCGATATACACTTCAGTGCGGAATGCGTGCAGCCTTACTTTGTAATGTTCCATTTAACTTCATTTGCATACTACAGTGTTACCATCATTGCTCAGATATATTACTTTGCATGATGGATTAGTGTAGATACAGCCCAAGAGCGCACAGACCCTTTTTCTCTCATATTTTGCAAGCTTCCTTAAGTGCCCAAAAAAAGCAAATCACTTAAAGATTTAATAGAAGCAAGATTGAATTTTCTGAACTTGTAGCGCATTGTGTTGGCCTATGAAACTTCATAAAGGCTCACCCTTTTTTTTAACCACATGCATTTATATTATCCTAGCTTTATTCTATTGACATATGAACTATGCGCATATGAGCATAATATGCTGGAGAAACACTTACCCAGCTCAACTTCACTTTCTGCAAGTCATGCAAAATCAAACTACCATAAGAATATGTACTGTACAGCTTTTTCAGCCATAATGCTTTATCATTACTGCAGGCATACGTTTTATGTGCAATGAATGTTGTGAAGTGCAACATTGGCATCTTTGGGATGGTATAACGCAAAACTATTCCCATCTATTTTTATTCCAAACCTGCCAATAGCCCTCTGTGATAGGTCAAAACGGCATATGGGTGCACCACCAGCCTATATGGGCTGGGCCCAAGCGATTCTGACCTACCACGAAGGGCTAATGGCAGTTTGGGAATACTAAAAGCAGACTAGAATAGTGTTACGTTATACCGGCCTTGTTTTGTTTTAGTCAAACAATAATCTCCCAGACTAATTAATCCCAAAATTCTCTCTGGTAAATACTGACACTGAGAAATAAACTTTTTCGAGATGTTACAATAAATTACAGCAAGCAAAGCGTTTTGCATGCTTTTAATTTGGGATACATTGCCACATGGTCTAAAACTGCTTCAGTGATTTAAAGACATTAAGAACAACTTTTATTGTTATTAAACAAATTAGTTTTTGGCTAGTTTGCATTTTCTGATGTACCCAATATCGCAAAATTTGCTTAAATTAAACTGTATTAGTTTGGTTATTGAATGTAAAACCATTCTGGGGTTTTATGTACCATAACCACAACATGATTATGTATCATTTGTTATCAGATGAGGAAATTGTGTGGTTTTACATGCCAAAATCGTGGCCTAATTTGATGCATGCTGTAGTGGGGGTCTCTGGATTAACTTTGAATACCCTGGGGTTCTCTACTGTGCATCTAAATAAAAGTATATGAGCGGTCAGGATTCACCTGTGACCTCGAGCTTCGCAATGCTATGCCATTACCGCTACACTACTGTGGTGGATTCTGCCTTACATTTCTGCTAGACACATAAACATGCAAAATATATTATGTACAGAATACAACATATGTCCTAAGACTAACATCTAAGAACTTGGAACTTGACTGTTACTGGTTAGTTAGCAAAGCACATCAAATAAAGTTACATGCCAATCAGCCTCATCCATCAATCACACTTTTAAATCTTTTCTTCTAGTTAAAGAAACATCCAATATGGCCCACAACATGGCCTGTAGTGGACTAATACAGATGGGGCTGAATTGAAGAGGTGGGGGGAGGTTATTTCCTATTGATTTGCCTGACAGTAACAGGAGAGCAAGAAATACTAATCTAATGCGCAACTAGCAATATCACTTTCCTCAACTATTCCTAGTCCCTTTCCAAGTAAGGATAAACTTTTCTCGGCAATCACGTTTGTGCTTGAACTGTGTGCAACTGAGTGTAAATTAGCCCGTGTCACAATTTGTCTGAAAAATTAGTTTCACCTGCATTGTATGATACTTGCACACTCCAGGGAAATGCATTACAATAATATGCACAATGTGACTAATTAAAAAAAAAAGCTATTGGTGAACATCCTTGTTGGCTGTTTCCTAAAACTGGATGACAAAGTTGTTCGCCAGAGAATTAGTGTGATGAGATTAGGAAATTTAGTGGCATAAGAAGGAGTCTACTTATGCGAATTTTGCTCTGATACAGATTCTACTTGCACAAACATTAGTCTCCCACAAGAACTTTGTACACTTATGCATTCTGCAATTAACTACACAATAACAAGAGGATAACTTAGAGTTTATGCAGCAAAATACTCATTCATGCTATAGTACCCAGTAAATTTTGTTTGGGTTGAATCTTAACTGTTCAGAACGAAAGAATTGTGTGGAACCTACTCCTAGTAGTAGTAGCAGAAGCGAATTACAGCAAATTCCCACTACTTGATACAAAGAGCAACAAAAACCACAGTGAACACGAACATGCATGAAGATCAGAAAATGGGCAAATTGACACTTTTACATAACCTGCACACTTTTTGAACTGCACCTATGTACTCACTGCTTTTGACGGAATTCTTGTTGTTTTGGGCCCACTTAAGGAAGGAAGACTGCTTGATCATGATGAGTGGTTATATTTACATACACAAGAACACTATTCACAAGGCAGATCTTGGAGGATGATGCCACACCTGGAGGGAGAAAAAAAACACAAGAAAGCAATTTTGGTTAATGTGGTGCTCATTTGGGCAAGTTGGAATTCTGATATTTTACATGCCCAGCACAGTTTAAACAAACCATGGGAATTAAGAAATGTGGATACAGCACTGTCTTCGAAGTATACACTTGGAAGCACATCCATACACATTTACAGGATAGACACGACAATCCTATCAATACATACTTGTTCACAGTGTACAAGTGTTCATAAAAGAACCATACTTGAACTCATCTCCAAATATAGTATACTCGTAAGATGGTGCACCATCTACTTCTATGTCCCTGCTGTTTATCTTTGTGTATTGCACCATGTGCCATGCCTCTGGTAGTAGTATTGCATTACCTTACTGCATAATTTACAGCCTGTGTTAATCTTTCCTCACATTCATCTACAAGTACAATGCTAGCAAATAGTTTCATGGGCACTATGCAAATGACATCTTTGCTTCAAGTGACAATAGAAAAATTATTTTACCAGTGCTGTGTTAAGGAGTTGCACTTCCAAAATACCAGTACCACTCTTTCACTGAGAGAACACTGGGCAAGCCAGAAAAGACAAAAAGAAAATACAGGTGGCACCGCCGCCTTGAGGCTTTTGAACCAGCTTCTGCAACATGAATTATGACACTTCTGCTAGGGCTTAGTTAATTCCTCATCAGTAAAAAATGGGCTACATTCTGTTCAAAGGGGCCAAGGAGTGAACTTGGCAAGGTTCTGGAACTTTCACTGAGCAAATGCGGTCCAAATAGGAAAAGAATCTAACGCTGTGAAATAGTGAAGCCTCTTTGAAAAAAAAAAAAAAAAAAAACAGCTTTTTGTTAGTCTTTCTGTCAGTACCTTTACAGAATGAAATAAAAATTGAAAAAAAAATGCGTAGCATCATACTGGCAGACCGGCATTGGGGTTCTGGCACGAAATAAACGAAAAGTGAACTTTCATTTCCTCTTCTAGATTCAGGGCTAGATTCAGGGCTCCTAGATGAATTCATGCCAGCAAGCCAGCAGGCCTCAAAACAAGCATATTGTATATACATCTTGATTGACAAAAGTAAGCCAGAAACATGTGGAGCAGTTCATTTAAGAGATTTACATAAAAGAACCAGCTTAAACGAATTAAAAATAGACATGTGTACACTACGTTTTCAGTTATCTTCAGAGATTGCCAAGATTTAAGAACAGTTAGAAAAAAATAAACTGAAAAATTAGCTGTCAGGCACTAACACCACCACCATGCCCCATACAACAATGAAAGTATTTGGGTAGCCCTTTTTATTTCCAACATAGTTACTAATCTAAATCAATGCTCTTAGTCCATACCAAATAAAGCCTTGTCCAAGGAAAAGGACATTTGATGAATAGAAGAATATACATCGAAGTTATCTACGAGGGGCGATTGAGAACTTCTCGGCCTAACCATTATAAATTTGTTGCAGCCGAATGTTAGTTTCGCAGCTTGTAGTAGATTTGTTTGCAAAAGCCCATTCGAAATTTCTTGCTGATAACATATTCTTTGTTTCAAATAATTATGAATAAGGAGAAGGTGAGCGTTATCTGACAAATGAATACATTGAGCAAACATGCAGTTATACAAAACCTGCTGAAAAAGGGCATGAGTGGACATAAAAGGACATAAAAATTGGCAAAATTTTCCAGTCACAAATGCACGTAGTTATCACTCCATATCATTGACATCAGTCCCATGCAAGACCCTTGAATAGATTGTATAAAGCATTATGCAGCATCTCGACAGTATTTTTTTTTACAAACCAGCTTGGGTTCAGGAAAGGCTTTTCACGTGAGACTCAACTAATGGAATTTTCTAACGAACTGCTAACCAGTATGGGCAAGAAGGTTCAAATAGATTGCATGTTGATGTCTAAAAGACTTCCAAGAAGCATTTGGCCACGTCGTGTATTCACGTTGAATACTTAAAATCACATTCCTTAACCTACACTCATTAACAACCTCATGGATAAGGAATTTCTTGTCATCTTGCAAACAGTCCATAGTTATTAAGTCACTCATGTCCATTTAGTGATGTACTATGTGGTGTACCTCAAGGAAGCATTCTGGGCCCATTGCTGTTCCTCATTTATACTAACGACCTGCTATGTAACATTAAATCAACCATTCGTTTGTTCGCAGATGAGTGCATCGTTTACCGCAAAATCTGTTCATCTTCAGATCACCTAGTGCTTCAAAGTGACCTCGATCACACAACCACTTGGTGCAAATCATCGCAAATGCCACTTAACATCAAAAAATGCAATTTAATGACATTCGGCCAGATAAAATTTAACTCTTTTTCCAATTAATTGCTCAATAATACCTTAGTCTCCCACATGTGCTCATATAAATACTTCAGTGCTCGTTTCCTGAGTAACCTCTGCTAGTCCACTCCCATACAGAAAGTTGCTAAACGTTTATTAAAAGAAACAACTAAAGCATCATGCACATTAGGGTATCAAACAATTTCCATGGAACTCCTGCAACTGCCTGTAAGCTCGCCTATCAAACATTTGTTCATCTGCAACTCAAGTACGCATCACCCATTTGGTCACCTCATCAGGCTTATTTAATTCCCTTGAATTGATTCGAAATCATCCCGCACACTTAATTTCCAGAAATAACTGCCGCTCGAGTGTAACAAACATTAAATCATCGCTCTTTCTACATGGCAATCATGGAAATTAGTCACCGTAATCTGTATTTCACAAGATAGCCTACAGTGCCAATCATTCAACGCTGCCTCTTGTACAACCTTACCAAACCTTATGTCGTTTACACAACCCTCTAAGCTTCAATGCATTACTGGTAGAACCACTGCATTTAATTTATCCGCTTTGCCACAGGCTATCATTCACTGGAATGGTCTTGCGGAGCACATTGTGAACATCTGTGATGCAGCAAGCTTAAGGGCCAAAGTAAGAGCCATCTTTTACTAATGTGTCATTAATTATTGTATAATGATGTTCTTACTTTGATGTTCCTGACTTGTACCCCCATCTATTTTATATATGCATATATGGTACCTCTTTGACCAAGGCAATGTATTGAGACCCTTTCATGTTGCCCAACTGCATTACAAGAAATTGCAAAGCAGTTGTAATGTAATGCCCGACTAAATTCAGAGCACACCTAGCACGCCACTTTTAATGAATAATTAAGCATGCATTGTTTCCATAACCAGCCTTCATGGGCAAAAGACTGACAGTGCCTAATGTAAAAGTACTATATGGGTATTCATTCACACAAAGCTAAATTTTTTAGTTCTCATTTGAATTGCTCCGTACACAACCCATCTGTCCACAACGTGCACAGATGTCAACATACAACAATTTCACCCACTCTGATAGTTTGTTGTAATAAATAGCACTAATCTAGCCAAAGGAAATATATTTTCCACTGATGTCAGCAGATTACCTACCGCAAAACGCAAATGTCTACAAAAGCAGGTGAGGCACCACGGCTTAAGCGACAGAGTTTAACATCACAAGATGTGGAGGGTTGCAAAATAATTTTGACTTCGTAGGGTTCTTTCATATGCACTGATTGACTGGTAAACAAACACTTTACATTCTATCCCCACTGGAATGCGATTGCAGACATAAGGGATCGAACCTATGACCTCATGCTATCCAGTAACAAGGGCACAGCCACTAAACCACCATGGCAGGTGTGACCATGTGCAATAAAAATCAGCACAATGCAGTTTCAAATACCATTAAAACAAAAACACTTGTTATTTGCAACAAATAACGTTTAAGAGTAAAACAATTGTTCAATTTTTGAATGCATGGAGAAAAAAATTACGGACTATGGCTGCATAGAGAAGATGTGTTTCAACTCAAATGCAACAGAGCAGCTGATGCCATCCAGTAGATGTGATGCTAAGCGTGCAAAACCAAACACCCTGCAATGAGCAGTTTCGCAAAAGGAAAACAGTCCATCTCAAACAGGCCTGGTGTTGAGCTTACTGTAGCAATTCTTGAATAAACTTTACGGCAGACAAAACAGGTTATCTTGAGACCAGACTTTCTTTCTTACCAATTTTTTCTCAACATGTTAGGAACCAGGCAAGGCATTTGGTCGATTTCAATGCTTTTGAGCTTTTCAAGATTTATGAATATGAGCCAAAGAATCAAAAACACTTCCTTAAACTGAGATTTGACTATTGCTATTTTAAAGGTGCATGCTTGCACTCGAGAGAAATGCCCTAATGAGTAAATCACTTTCGATACTGTTAAGTGCATCTTCATGATGGAAGCGTTCTATCAAATGAAGGTAAAGGCTACACCTTTCTCTGAAAATATTGTTTGCGGGCAGTAAAATTTGCAACATCAATGACATTGTGGATTTCAATGTAGCCCGATGCATTTGGGTCCTTCCCTTTCTCTGCAGCAAAAGCCAACAAAAGTTAACTGTGACATATTTCTCATTTTGTAATTTCCACTCACTAATTATTAACTAGGGGAAAGCAGACAAGGCCAAAATTCATGATGTCATAGCTGGTTGGTCCAAAATATATAAAAACAGCACCACCAAAGCTTTCATTTTCGAACCTTTTTCGGTATACCGTATTTTCGCGATTCTAAGCACCCCCCTGTATTTTCGTGGAAAAATTGGGAAGAAAAGTTTGCATGCGAATCTAAGCACCCCCCTATTTGTTAGGAAGAACGCTTAGCCAAGGCCGCCAAGCGCGCTTGCTCGCTTTGTCATCGAGCCGCAGCCGTCGGAGTCCTGAAGTGGAACGTCGTCCGCCGCGGCGCGATCTTGCCGCACAGTTGGACTGCAGAGCTTCGCGAACTCGTGAGTGGCAGTGATAGTGACTGAGCATCCGACACAAGCGGTGGGTTCACAGTCTGCACCGATTTTTCTTTTGAATGTTCGCAAAATAAAATGTTATTTCTTGCACCCGTCTCGTCGTGATGCCGCAGCGAAAAGGGGGAGGGGCGGTCATACTAGATTTTTCGAATCTAAGCACCCCCCTCACTTTGGGCATAGAGATCCTGAAAAAAGGGGGGTGCTTAGAATCGAGGAAATACGGTATTAATCTACCGACGGCAAGACTGACATTTGCAACACCCGTAGTGTAACCTAGCAATTAAGCCTAATACAATCTATGCATTTTGTCTTTGAATGTTAGAGATATGCTTGACAACATCTGTTCCTAAAACCAAGATATAAGTTGTACTTGTTCTGACGTCTGTACACAATTGTGCAAGCAGGAAAACATGTTTTCGAACAATTTGTCCCATACCTTCACGACTAGTGCATGCGTGGTAGTTCACCAGTGACCACATTGCTTTACAATTGCTTCAAGCAGTATTTCCCATGCTTTATTAGCACAGAGAACAAATGTGCCCTATCTGCAAGCTTCTTATTCTAGCCACTGCACAACTAAATATTTGAAGATGAAATAGTAAAACAACAATAGAAACAAGACATCAAAAGCAGCATGGCTTATTAAACAGTAAAGAAAAGTTGCAATCCTTTATAGCATCTTAAAAAGGGGACAATATTCTCGAGCAATCAGTTTCAGAGATGTCACTTTCACAAGATTTCACACACCTAGTTCCGGTTGCATTGGTACCTAGTCTATGGGCGACAGTATTCTAGGCCCCGTGCCAAGAATGCGTGCTTGGCATTGTGCCAGGAATGGCGCCACCTGGAGAGGTCAACACCTTCAATGATAGCCATGCCAAATCTCGCAAGAGTGAAGGTCTCCTTGAGAATGGTTGTCTTGGAATACTGGCCTACGTTGGAGACTGCAACAACATTGAGTGCTACAACCTTGTAGAGTGTACTTACACTGCACAAGTATAAAAAAAAATCTCGGCACCCTTCCACTTTGAAGAAGAATGAGAAGCAAAGCTGCGTATGCGGGTTCCTTAATGGCGAACTGCACGTCCACCAGGCGTTGGCCTGGCATTGCACTATCTTCAGTATCGGCCCATGTAGAGGAGTGCTTAACCCCTGCTTCACCTCCGCCGCGGGTCGGCCCGGCATTGCGCTATCTTTGGGATCGGCCCCCGTATGTGGAGTGCTTAACGCCTGCTTCATCTCCACTGCGGGTCGGCCTGGCATGGAACTATCTTCGGGATCGGCCCACGTATGGGGAGTGTTTACGCCTACTTCACCTCCGCCGCCGGTTGGCCTGGCATTTCACTATCTTTGGGATTGGCTCATGTATGGGCAGTGCTTAAAGCCTGCTTCACCTCCGCCGCGGGTCGGGCCGGTATCGCACTATCTCCGGGATCGGCCCACGTTCACGAAGTTTTTTGCTTATGACACAAAAATTTCCTTGGATGCTAGAGCTATACAGCTTCGCTGTAAAAACCAGCTGGTACTTCATTAAGTCAACCATCAGCCACAAGACATAGCATAAGAAAAGTTACTGCTTAGGGAATTTCGCTTCTGCCACCCATACCAGAAATGAGCCTTATTGCGTATTATATATATATATTATGGCCAATTTCCTCTGGACCTAGATGTGGTGTAGTTTGAAGTTTATTTCGTTTTTTTTTTTGTTACAGAAAGAGGAAACAAGGGCTAAAGGCCACATGACATGAGAGGGGCTCTTGCTCCTAAGCGCATTTGGCTTACATAATTCAATGTACGAAAAAAGTAAATATAACAGGAACGAGCAAGTACGATGTAGAAAATACAAATAAACAAGATTATTTGTACATTATACAATGACTATGTAAAAAGACATTTTATGCTTCAATTTTTGCACATTCACATTACAGCGGAGATTAAAGCATACAGATAGAGTGAATCAAAAAATTTTTTGCGAGATAGCATTTTATGTATAAGTAATTTGATTATGTATGAGAAGGCTTTTTATGCATTGCTTAAAATGAGGTGCATAAAAATCAATTTTTTTGCTCAACAATGTTTAGTAGCCTTGGTATTTGATAGTTTATATCCTGACGTCCGTAGTTAGTACGCGTAAATGGTATTTTTCTGATTTCATTACGTTATGGGTATTGAGTTGAAGTGGGTTTGCTGACAACATGGAGTGTTTTTTTTATATGTAAGAGTAATCTAAAATAAAAAACTTGATAGCCACAAACAAAGGACAACTGCCAAAATATCAGACTTCAGATAATGCAAGGTGTCCTAGATAATGAATGATTTGATGATAGAAGTCAACTGCCAAATGAATTAAATCTGCTGCATTTATTAAATTTTTTTTATTATAGTTCCGCAAATATTTATAAAAATGTTTATGGAATTTTAATTTAGAGCAGTTGGAGCTTACAAAAGGCTTCACAACAAAAATGATGCAATTCCATCAATCCCATGTTACAGAAAGACAGGCATGCAAAACAAGAAAATCTTCCTTTCGTTCATGTTTTGTAGGCTTGCATTCCACATAAATGAATTCGCGCAAACTTTGTCAGCTAATCTGTTCAAATCCCTGAATTGCATGTGACAGATCAATTAAAGCAGACAGGTTTGAACAATAGTACTTGGCTTTTGCCGAATATGCTAAAGCAGACAACGGCAAACTAATTCAAACTTGATAGTTCAGAACGTATATGCAAACAAAGCATGCTGCCAATTCTAATGAGGGAAATGTAAAGATTAATCAGCCAATGATACAACCTTTTCTCTTTCAGATAGTACTACCTAAAATCATATCTAAATAAAATTAGAAAGCTACTCTACAACTGCAAAAATAACAAATATAAGGCTGCAATATTTACAATATAAGGATGAATCAAACAACCAAGACCAACAGAAATTCTGAATGCGTGCCATATCTCGCCTCAAGTTCAAGCTCCTTACTTGTAATTCAAGCCAAATCCCTTCCTGAGATGTGCAAGAAATTGCGTGGCTGTTTTTTCAAGGACAGCCCAAGTTTGCTAAGGCACTTGAAGTTGGGCAGAGAGAGCGAGAGAGTGGCTGGTTGCTCAAGGTTGGCAAAGAAGCTCGTGACCTCCTCCCTTCTCAGTTGGCATAAGTGAAAACAAGAGTTGCGCAAAAGGCAAAGGAAAGAAAATCCGGAAGATGGGGCAAGGCACGAAGTGGGGAGGAGCGAGGAGGACGCCATGAGACGTGACCGGGACAGGTACGTAATGCGTGGCACAGGCTTCTAATGGAGCAAGAGAAGCAACTGGCTATCGCACACTGCCGGGTTGGAGTAGAACAAAAAAGAACAGGATGCAGGAATTATGGTGCACGGACAGACAGACCCTCACAAAGGAAAAAGAAGGGTTGGAGTTCTCTAGACTTTTCCAAATCCACAATAAAGGGAACACATGACAACAACCATACATGTGCAATTTTTTTTTAGGACACTTGGAACCCCTTCCCACATCACTAGTCCCCATCGAAAATCACAATGCATTTATGAAAGTATTAGCTAACATGCTGTGACAAGGAAACTACTTTTTGTAACTTGCACTAATTTGTTTTTAAATAATGATATTGAATAGTTACTAGGTTTGCCTATGTTTTTATCTTTATGCTTATGTGCATTTTTACAATTATTCTCCATGACTGTACTCATAAAAACATTTCGTTTGACACTCATAATACATTGGTACAGAAATTTTGCGTAGCCACTGTTCTCTGATGTTTTCTGACCTTGAGAATAATTGTAAGTAAATAAATCCACATAAAGCTGCAACAACATTTAAGCACATTTGTCAAACGAGTTTTGTTGGCAAATGTTACCCTGCTGATGCTGTGTTAGCGTCAGCTACGTTCTGTTTTTGCTCAAGGAAATAGTTATCGCTGGGTACATACATTTGCCATGACTGAATACATTCCTTCATTATCAGGCATGTTTTCCCGACTACCATATCACATTTTCCGGTGACAACAAGGCACAGCAAAAACAATGGCAATAACTTAATTAGCACTCAAGCGAATTTTAGTGTTTGGGGTCCATTGAAAAGTGCAAAAGTTAATGGCAAATGCATGGCTGCATAAATATCTTGCAGCAATAAGAATAATGAGTCACAAAAGAACCTATTATATGGAATGAAATGTGCACATGACCAGGTAGATTCGTAGCACACGATTGTGGTTGACAATGCTGACTGTTTTCCTATCCACGGTCCTTTAGAAGTAGCTGAAACTGGCTGGGAAGATGTGCCACCCAATCACTGGGACTAAGAAACATTAAAAATGAAGGCATGTTTAACCATCAGTAGCAGCTACATAGTAGATGCTAAAGGGTGCCAGTAATATGTGAAGATGTGTGCAACCTAGAAGGGCATTGGTGTGCACTCACAGCAGTTCGGGTGCCAGTAGTAATTTTCTGTTTGCTTCACATATATGTAGTATAATGTGTATTTTCGCACGGAGTTACAGCCGAAGCATGTCACGCAGGCTTGTCAGTTTCGCACGTCCCTAGGGCAAGTTCGACTCGCTTTCAAGAGCGTTCACTCAGAACGCGTCGCTGCTATTTGCGCGTCCACCCGAATATAACTTTCCTCTACAGCTTCGTGCGTACAGACTCCACGAGTGGAGGAGTCATGTGACGAAGCTTTCCTCGTAGCACAGCCAGCGCGTCCGATATTCCGGCCGATTGCCCTTTTCACCGAAGGCCCGAGAGACGTCACGGCAATTTGAGACCGCGTGCCAGCTAGTCAGTGAGGCGAATTACGGGCCGCATACTTGTCCCCGCCCCGGGGAGGCGAAGGAAGAAGACCGAGATGGAAGAACAATGCATCAATAAAACGGGTCGACGAGTTAAAAGTGTGCGCTCAAGAGAGGACGACAGGCTCTCGCCGCCGACACACAATAGCGTCTAGTCGCGGCAGCGATGAATGCCTGCAGGGAGCCCGAAGGCCGCCCAAACGTCAGGTTGCGAACGCATGGTGCGACGGCTGGCGTTTCCCTTCAATCAGCGCGCCGACGCGACAGGTTTCTTGCGTGTCGCCGCGGCAAGCAGCGGGCTGGACACGGCTGGTCAAATTCTGGGTACAGCAGCGGAAAAACAGCCGCGCGCGGAGCCACGAAAGTGCGGCAGCTGTCACGGCACCGTTTCCGAATTATATATGTGCAGCCGCGCCAATGTTGTCAAAGGGACGAGAGAGCGCGACAGGCCGCCAGCTGACCACAAGTGACGCGGCTGCGGCGCACCACGGCCAAGAGTTATCACGGGTTTTGCTCGGACACAAGAAGGCTCGGTCTATGGCTGGGTCAGACACACCGCCAGCAGCGGCTCGCTGCAGTCCTATTTCTCATAGAATGACGCTGCAGCCGGCGCGCCGTCCGTAAACGCTTCAGCGCTCAGGTCAGCGGTGAAAGAAGCGGACAGGAAAGAAAACGAACAAAAAGGAAATAACGCCAAAGCTAGCTCCCGACTGCGACGGCAGCGTGCGCTCGCGATGTGTGCCTTCGCATGCGACGACCACCGGCAGATTCTGCTGCGTACGTAGCGGATGTATCCACGACGCCCCGAACAGTTGCATAACACGCCGCCTCTTGGAAACAGCATCTGAAGGCCAAATACTGACGCATGCTGAGTCTATTACCTGCCTGCAGCGAGCCTACGGCTCCGTAGCACACCCCCCCACTTCCTCCCTTCACAAAGTCGCCGGAATAAGTTTCGCAGCAACTCGCAAGGCGACCTAAAGTCAGCGCCTGCTTGTGAACGGATGCACGGTAGCAGAGAGCGAAGTCCAGCGTGCATGCATGACACGCTTTCTCAATTATTAGGCTTACCAAATCCATTTCACAAGGGAGGAAGACCGTCTCTAATGAAAATTACACACAAGGAAAAACAAACATATAAGCTACCCCGAACTGGCAGCGGGCTGGGGCAGGGGCGATGCAACCAATGGCGAGTGCAAAAGCTTTCGTTCCCCACCTTCTATATTGTTGGGAAGGAAAAAAAAAAAGCAGGCTGCACCTTTACCTGAGTTCAGAAGTGGTTCTCCAACATGACAGCATTCACCATAGGCATCCAAACCAGAAACAAAGTTCGCCCATGACGCCCACAGTAGTCCGCTCCCAACAGGACTTCCCAGCTGCGGGGATCTCTCCTCGGAGCTCTGAATGTTTTTGAGAGAGAGAGTCACGTGGTTGTACAAACTTACAACGTATCTGAAGTAAGTTATGTAGCTAGCGCCACACCTAGCTGTTTTTTTTTTTTTTTAGATCAACGCAATATTTTATTTACATCAACCTATAAAGCTTTAAATTTAGACCAATTTATGTCAATTATAAATATAAATTTTTAAATGACTTATTTTTTATGAGATAATTACATTCTTACCTCATGCTCTAGTTGTGATTTGTCTAGTGAGAGGAATGTGTCGGCCTATGTCGGCCATGTTTAAAGGTAACAGGCAGGCACATCGGCAGATAGCAAGGCGCTGTGATGGCTGTGGAAAGTCGGCATCGTCAGCGAAAAAGTCAAAGAAAAACAAGGAAAGCAATGTACATGTGACAACATGGACGAATATCTTGTTGCGTTAGAAGATTTATCTGTCCTTAGCTGCTTATAACTGTTTCTGTGTCGTGCTTGATCGTGGCTGAACTCGTGCGGAGGGACCAGCCCAAAAATCGATATGTCCACCGCGTTCTCGGACGAAGGATCTTTGCCAGACAGCAGTGATCAAGATGATCGGGAGCCCCTCGATCAACGAGTCCAGGTGATTATAATTCACACTGTTGCCAATGACGTAGATATTGTCACCCTGGATAGCAGTGTGCGCGTGTTGACGAGTCACTTTCGCTTTGCAGTTTGAACTGGAACGCCTGAATACGGCCACAGAGCTTATAAATAAGCTGGAAATCGAACTTGATGTGAGTGGTATATGTTATTTTCTCGCAGCTAGTTCATTGGTTCTATCGCTTTATATGGTCGATACAACGATATATCGCACACAAAATGGTATAAATTACCGCGCTGAAAGTTGCATCTAGAACACGCAAGTGCATGGCGTGCTGCGGTGCGAAGAAAGAGGCGTTTATTTGAGCGTTTGCCCTGTGTTTGAGAGAGAATGTTTGTGCGCAATCAATGACAGACGCACTGATACCCTCGCCACATAGTTTTGAGAGCCATACCCAGCCGAGTACTATTTGGACCCGGCCGAGAGTTTACAAACACCCAACAGCTAGGAGCACCCAGCTAGGTGTTTTACAAAGAGAAAAAAGAACGATCTTGTTACTTTTTTCTGACAACCTGAAACTGACAAATGCACTGCGATGTTTGCAATGCTAAACATGAACTGCGCTCTTTTGTTAAAGTTACTTGCTAAGGCATATTGAGGATTTTTTTTTTTTTCACCGCACCTTTCGTATGCATACTTTCATACTCTTAATCTCGGGTATGCCTCTCCGCTTTTTACTTATTCTACATTGGACACACTGGTCGAGTGCTGTACGTGTACACAGCCTGATTATACAAGATCAAGTTATTGAGCCTCATAATAAACCATTCACCAAATGTGCAACCATAATGGTAGTGACACACATGATGTGAGTTATGCCAACAGCAGTATTAGTCATTCATAGTTACTATATGTTGTCATAACCAATATTGATCTGTTCTCTCGATGCACTGCAGGAAGCAAGGTCCAATTTTCGCCTGCTTCTGTCGGAGTCGTCACAGAAGATTAATCAACTTGCCAGAAAGCTGGGAAGCCATGTAGAAAAAGCACGGCCTTATTATGAGGCTAGGATGAAAGTGAAAGAGGTGAGATTAATGCACTTTAATGATAATCTTAGTAATGTCAGCCAAACTAGTGATATTCGTCTATGAACTTGTTGATGAAAAAATGCTGGCACATTGGATCTGCATGGAGCTTGCGTTATGAATGTGAAGTGAGGACTGTTTTGCACTGGAGCTGTACAGAATACTGGAGACCTGGGCTTGTTGCAATATTACAAAAATAAAACAGCGCACAAGTAACAACGGGGACAAAAAAAGTCGACACTACGGCACTGATCATGTCATCTTTCTTTGGTCTCCATTGTTGCTTGTACACCGTTTTTTACAGCGAAATTTTTACCTCTAGCCCCTGTATGCATTCCCCCGCATGCATTCCCACGGGGGCACCCCCGCCGGCTTACGTCTGATGGGCAACAGAAATGTGTGCGCCGATCCTGCAGACAGTGCAGTACCGGGCATGCATTCCCAGGGGGCTATCATGGCCAGCTTGTGTCAGTGTGCCGCATGAAAAATATGTATGATTTCATAATTTATGAAGCCCATGTATGCAGCCTAAACAGCTTTGTTGGTAATCCATCCCCATATGAATGTTGCAGCCCCACAAATTTTTTTCATAAGGAGCTGTACAGATTCATTTACTGAAAAACCTCATGTAAACTTCACAATGAAGTGAGCGTGTGTAAGTATGGTATGTTATATTGCATTCCTTGTCCAATGAGAGTGACTTGAATAATCATAAACAATTATTCTTTTGCATGTCCAAACAGGATATGAAGTTATTCTTTGAAAAGCACTCGTCATACAGGGTAAATGTTTATTTCTGCTTACTTACCGCATTCGCGAAGAAGCTTCCCCCAAAGGAACGGGAGGGGAGGCCTGGAATGAGAGGGACAGAATGTTCAGATTCTGTGACGTCACCTGTTTCTACCGAAAATCAAGATGCAGGTTCCCACCTCCTAGCTCCAAGTTAGACAGATCTGGAGGTGACTTCAAAGCAGAACCTTCCCCAAACCAGTGCACCTACATCGCATCTACCCGAAACTGTACCCAGATGACTTGTGTAAACTGTGTTGGACAGAACAGGCCACCCTAGAACACATTCTATGGGAATTTGCACGTGAGCCTCCCCAATGATATCTACAATTAACTCACGGCCCTCAGTCCCCAGCAGCTGCGGAGCATCTATCCAAGGTGGTGGTCAGACCTGTAATGCAGCAGAGGGTGCTAAGAATTTCTAGGTCCAAACAGGCCGCCAATGGAAACAGACCCTGTCAACCTTTAATTGGCAAACTCTGTGGAGGGAGGCTAGCTTAGCAGTACTGTTCGAGGAACTATCAGACATTGTTTGGGATATGATCGGCCTTAGTGAGATTAGAAGAACTGGTGAAGCTTATGCGTTGCTGAATACCAGCCATGTCCTCTGCAATAGAGGTCTCCCTGATAAGAAGCAATACGGAGTAGGATTCTTAACCCATAAGGACGTAGCGGGCAACATTGACGAATTCTACAGCATTAATGAGAGGGTAGCTGTAGTCGTAATCAAACTCAATAAGAGGTATAGATTAAAGGTAGTACAAGCCTATGCTCCAGCATCCAGCCATGATGTTGAGGAAGTAGATCAGTTTTATGAAGATGTTGAATTAGCGATGAGAACAGTGCAAACTCTGTATGCAGTAGTAACGGGTGACTTCAATGCAAAAGTGGGGAAAAAGCAGGCGGGTGAACAGGCAGTTGGCAACTATGGTGTCGATTCTAGAAACGCTAGAGGAGAGGTGCTGGTAGAATTCGCAGAAAGGAATAAGCTGAGGATAATGAACACCTTTTTCAGGAAGCGTAGCAGCAGAAAGTGGACATGGAGAAGCCCTAATGGTGAAACAAGGAATGAAATTGATTTCATACTTTCTGCTGAACCCAGTATTGTGCAAGATGTAAAAGTGATAGGTAGGGTAAAGTGCAGTGATCATAGGTTAGTGAGGGCTAGGATTCGCCTCAATTTGAAGAGAGAAAGAGTAAAATTGGTCAGGAAGAAACAGGTCAACTTAGAGGCAGTAAGGGTAAAAGCAGGAAAATTTAGGCTCGTACTTGCAAACAAATTTTCACCCTGAGAACAGAGAGATGATGATGATGACATAGAGCTAATGAATGAAACCGTAATGAGGCTGGTTTCAGAGGCAGCAACTGAAGTGGGAGGCAAGGCAACCAGTAGGCAAGCTCTTCCTAATAACAAAGGACCTAATAAAGAAACAACACAGAATGAAAGTGTCCAACTCGAGAGATCAGATAGAATTCACGGAACTGTCAAAACTGATCAAGAAGGCGAAAATAAGTGATATTCGAAATTATAATGTGAGAAAGACTGAGGAAGCCATAAAAAATGGATGCAGCCTGAAATCAGTGAGAAGGAAACTTGGCATAGGACAAACCAAGATGTATGCACTGGAAGATAAGCAGGGTAATATCATCAGCAATCTTGAAGGTATAACAAGAGCAGCGGAAGAATTCTGTACTGACCTGTACAGTACCCAGAGGACTTGGGAGAACTCCATTCGAAATAATAGTGAACAGTATATAGAAACTCCTATAACAAGAGAGGAGGTCAGAAGGGCCTTGCAAGGCATGAAACGTAGAAAAGTGGCAGGAGAGGATGGATTAAGTCGATTTAATCAAAGATGGGGGAGACGTTATGCTAGGAAAACTGACGGCTCTCTATACAAAGTGTCTATCGACTGCAAGGGTCCCATAAAACTGGAAGAATGCAAACATTATACTAATCCACAAAAAGAGAGATGTTAAAGAACTGAAAAATTATAGGCCCATTAGCTTACTCCCAGTATTACATAAAATATTTACCAAAATAATCTCCAATAGAATAAGAGTAACACTGGACTTTAGTCAACCAAGGGAACAGGCTGGCTTCAGGAAATGATACTCTACAATGAATCACATCTATGTCATTAATCAGGTAATCGAGAAATCCGCAGAGTACAATCGGCTTCTGTATATGGCTTTCATATATTACGAAAAGGCATTTGATTTATATGAGATACCAGCAGTCTATGATCATAGACGTATTACGTAATCACGGAGTACCGGTCCTTTACGTAAATATCTCAAAGATATCTACAGAGATACCACATTACCTTAATTCTCCGCAAGAAAAGTAGCAAGATACCAAAAAGGAAAGGGGTCAGACAAGGAGACACAATCTCTCCAATGCTATTCACTGCATGCTTTTAAGAAATACTCAAGGTATTAAACTGGGAAGGTTTAGGAGCAAGGATCGACGGCGAATACCTCAGCAACCTTCGGTTCACTGGTGACAGTGTTCTATTCAGCAACACTGCAGATGAATTTCAACAAATGATAGAGGACTTTAACAGAGAGAGCGTAAGAGTGGGGTTGATTAATATGCGGAAGACAAAGATCGTGATGAATAGCTGGGCAAGGGAACAAGAATTCATGATTGCGAGTTGGCCTCTAGAGTCTGTGAAGAAGTACATTTACCTAGGTTAGTTAATCACAGGGAACCCTGATCATGAGAAGAAATTTACAGAAGAATAAAAATTGGTTGGATCGCATACAGCAGACATTGTGAGCTCCTGACTGGAAGCTTACCGTAATCATTGGAAAGGAAGGTATACAATCAGTGAATTTTACCAGTGATGACATAGGGGGCAGAGAATTGGATAATGACAGAGAAGCTTGAGAACAAGTTAAGGACTGCACAAAGAGCAATGGAACGAAGAATGCTAGGCATAACTTTAAAAGACAGAAAGATAGCGATTTGGATCAGAGAGCAAATGGGTATAGACGATATTCTAATTGACATGAAGAGAAAAAAATGGTGCTAGGCAGGTCGTGTAATGCGTAGAGTGGATAACCATTGGACCATTAGGGTAACAGAATGGGTACCAAGAGAAGGGAAGTGCAGTAGAGGACGACAGAAGACTACGTGGTGCGATGAAATTAGGAAATTTGCGGGTGCTAGTTGGAATCAGCTGGCACAGGACAGGGGTAATTGGAGATCGCGGCGAGAGGCCTTCGTCCTGCAGTGGACATAAAATAGACTGATGATGATGATGATGATGACACAATAAAGATGTAGTCTCCTCGGAACAGTTTCGGGTGCAGTGGAAAGCTGTGCTGATCAGCTCAGATCTGCAAGACCAACTATGGGCCATCCAGCGAGCTCGAGAAGTGGCTGGGAGAGAGGGTCCTCTACCGCCTCTGGCGCAGCCTAAGCCCAGGCCTCGATGCACTGGTTTCTTTAATAAAGTCACTTCACTCAACCACTCTGTTGTAAAGGCATGTTTAACTATAATTGTTCGTCCACATTGCTTGTTCTAAAGAAAGGCAGATATTTTTTTGCTTCCATGCACACCTACACTGCACACTAGCGTGCATGAAATAGCAGAGACTTTAAGTGTGGCATATTTGCATTGAATGTTATGTAAACTTGTAAAGCAAGAAAGGGTAATGTAGGGGGATGGCAACCCCTTGTCAGGCACTTCGGTAGCGTTATTTAATATACATTGCCAAAAGTCGACTTCAGGAGTTTTCTATAAGCAACTTCACACACTGTACTGCTGAACTTTTATTTTTGGTCAGGAGGAGGAGGAATAAACTTCATTAGTAGAAATGAGCCGACGGTAAAATCGTCCGAGGTGGGCGGCGTCCCTAGTCCAGGATGCCGTGGGCCTGAGCCGATAGCTTGGCCCTGCTCACCAGGCGATGCTGGTCTTCAGGGCTCGAGCTTGTCAGCTGGGCCTCCCACTGCTCGACGGTTGGTCCGGTGATGGGCGGTGTCGATGGGTTTTGTTGACATTTCCATACCATGTGGTAGAGGGTATTGGGCGTAGAGCAGAAGGCGCATTTGTGAGTATAGCTCGTAAAATACATGGCGTGTAGCAGGGTGCCGTGCGGGAATGTGCCGGTCTGTAGTTTTCGGAAGATCACCGCCTCTTCTCTTGTCAGCTTGGGATGCGGGGGTGGATAGATCCTCCTACCCAGTCTGTAGTGGCTCAGGATATCGGCGTATCTTTTTGGGACGCTATCTTGTTGGTCTACCGGTGCTCGTGAACCTAGTGGGATAGCCCGGAGAATGTGATCTCGGGCAGCGGCATTAGCCGCTACATTACCCGCCAGGGACTCATGTCCCAGGGCCCAGACAATGTACAGTTCTGGAAAATTGTCTCGTTTTTCGAGGATGCTCAGGGCTTGTTTGGAAATGCGGCCCTTTTGGTAATTTCTACATGCTGTTTGTGAGTCGGTGATGATTGTGATTTGTTCTTCCTTTCACTGGCCCGTAGTGGCCGCCAGTGCTATCGCTGTTTCTTCCGCGCAGTCATGTCAGGAGTGCTTACTGAGGCCGCTGCTACCTCTTGTCCTTGGCCGTTGATCATGCTGATAGCATGGGCCTCTCTGTTCTTGTACTTTGCCGCGTCTGTGTATCGAACTTCTCCTTGTTTTGGTCCTTCGTAGGCCTTACGTAGAGCTTTCACTCTCGCTCACCTCCTTTCTCTGTGGTATTCAGGGTGCATGTTTCTCGGGATGCTGGCCACCGTGATCTTCTCCCTCAGGGGTAGGGGAACCCGCTGTTTTGTGGACTCATATTCGACTGGGTAGCCCAGTTGCTATAGCCCAGCAAGGGCTATAGCTGGTGTGGATACAAAGAGAGTTTACAAAGAATGATACATAACAGCAACAAGAATGTTAAACCCAGATATTGGGATATGACATAGTTGCAAATGCAAAAATAAATTATTAAGAGGAACAGCACATGCAGCACTACCAGGTAAGGCTTTCCAAAGGAGATAAAAGCTGTATTTAGTTGTATTGATGTGTGGACAGAACAGTTTCAGGCTAAACTCATGGTAACACCTGGTGGTAGTTTTCTTAGGGAATGTTAAGAGTGTGTAGCTTGGAAGAATTAATTATATTCTGCAAAAAATTTAGAGTCCACTTGCGATTCACCAGAAATGGTGCTAAGTGAAAAAAAAGAAAGTGAGAGCAATGTAAGGTGCGAAGTATAGGTCATATCTGCAGGATATGAAAGCCACAACGTGCCATCAATCCTTGGCACATTAAAGGCTTGAAAAATAATACTTTGGCAGAAGGTATTATACTTTGAATGACTTGGCTGCTGTATATTTAACTACCAACAGCAGTGAAGACAGGAAGGGCCCAACAAATTCTTGCACATTTTCTTATTTTCTGCTCCGACAGCTGTGCTGCTAAGGTGCCTCAAATTTTAGTTTATGTTCACAAGCACGCATTGTTGTGAGTTTTGTGTGCAAATAATATAGTGTGCAACTTTATTTTTTCCCAGCATTAGGACAATTTAATTCAACAATGCATAACATATTATACGGGAAATGCTTCCATTTGTGTGGAGTTTTCACTTGGCGAAGAGCACCCAGTTGATTGTAGCTCGGCCTTTTGCAAATCTTTTCAAGCAATCTCATCTCATACTGCTTTGACACAACTTGTATGAATGGCTTTATTGTTCACTAATAATATTGAACACAGCACATGAAGGATCCAGTGTTAGTTCAAGGGGCATGAATCAGTTTGCTTTTTGAGTGCAGCTGGTTGAGCATGTTTAGCCAAGAGGAAGGTGTTTAATGTTTCCCGCCTAGACTGTCACTGCTTTGAAAGCCTAAGAGAGTGCACAAAGGAAGGACCTAGAAGCTTTCTGCAAGGAGTAAAAACAAATGCTTTCTGCATGATTAGTGATATACAGTTAAACCTCGATATATCAAAGTAATTAACTTTTCGTAACCTCTTGTCCATAGAATACCATGTAATTAGAACCTCAATATAACGAAGTGTGTTTGTATGCGATTTCAATATAACGAAATTTTGCTTCCGCAGCAGAGGACTGCTGAGACAATAAATAAAAACTTCCGCGGACGGACGCAGCTGGTCAGATGATTGAATTACAAGCGGCTGCATGCAAACGGCACCTCACAAATCGCGCGCGGTGCGACAAGAGCGACCACCGGAGTGAAGCCGCATCATGTTCAGTATAAAGTCCAAGTGCGATAAGATCCTATCGCGCCCAGCGCACTTTGTGCTTTAGGTGCGAGTGAAAAAATTGGAGGACGCTTAAGCTTCGCCGTCAAGAGTGGAACGCGACAGCGTTCCCGTCGACCCGCCAAGGGCTGTAAGACAATGGGCTACGGCGCAGCGACTACGCGCCCCGCATCGGACGCGGTGAGCGTCGAGCAACGCAGCGTTCGGCGTGACAACGAAATGTGCGCCTGAGCAAGCGACGCATGCCTGAGCCTTAGAAACAGCTCGTTTCTAAGGCAACACCGCGTTCACTAGAGGCGCTTTTGTACCGCTTTGAAGCATTGAACTTGTCGCTCAGTGGTAACGTCTCCGTCTCACACTCCGGAGACCCTGGTTCGATTCCCACCCAGCCCATCTTGCAAGTTGTTTTTTATTCATAAAGTGCCTGCTGGGATTTATCGCTCATGGCCAACGCCGCCGACACCGACGCCGACGACACCGGCTTTTCTGCGACACGAGCTCCTTAACGCTGTCGCGTTAAAAGTGCGAGCGTGAGAAGATAGTGGCTTCACGCAAGAGGGCCGCCTACCCGCCCGAGCAAAGGAAATTAAAGAGGGGGAGGGGAGCTCGCTCGCGGTAACGCAATCAAGTGTGAGGGGCGGGGATGGGGAGAGTAAGCTGGGGCTTCGCGATTTCTGGCGCGTCTCGGCCGTGGCTGCGCATGGCTGTAAGCGCGGCTGAGTGCATACGCAGCTGCGCACCCTGCTTTTAGAGGTAATCTGCCGTGTGTGCAAAGAGAGTGCTTGGCGAGTCAGCGTCGCATCATGTAAGCTGTCATCCCGTGTGTTTAGTATTGAAGGTTGCGTAATCTCGAGTTTCGGTGGCCCGTTGGATCGAGAGGCAGACGAAGCCTTCTCACCTCGCTGCCGGTGCTTCTCATGATAGCGTCGTCCTAATGTGGGTGACGTTATCAGATGCGAGGGCAGAGTGCACGCGGAAGCGTGACTCTTCGCTCAATCCGTACCGCCTGTGTGACGATATCGTCGACACGGCATGAAAACGCATCATTCGTCGCCGACTCCCCAATTCATCAAAATGAATTGTTTTCTCGTTCAAATTAGCTTTTTTCGATTGCCCGATAATTCGGAAAATTCTATGGCCCCTTTCCGTCAAAGAAAAATCGATCGGCGACTGTACTTATTCGCATAAAAGGTCGAGTTTCAATGCAACGAAACTTCGATATAACGATGCAAATTGCCGAATTTACCTACTTCGTTATATCGAGGTTTAACCTGTCCTTCACACTTGCGGCACAACCTTTTTTCTGACTAGTGCAGTATGTTGACTGGGGTGATGTCAACTTTGACAAAATCTACACTATTGTAATTTTTTAGCGTGGCTTAACTAATTGATGTTGAAAACTCTGAGGAAGGCACATATTTTGCAAATTGCAGATTTAAACTTTCACTAAAATTGCAATACATTTTTTTTCCATGTGCTTCTTTGGCATTTCAGATAAAAGTTGTCTAAAATATTACAGGTAGTTACTTATGCTTTGCTTTCATAAAAAAAAGTGCAACAATATTAATTGCAACACTTTGATTTATTGCACTTTATGTCATGACTATTAAAACAGTAATGCGTGGAAACACTGAAGATGATCACATTTTCTGTAGCAAGGAAAGAGTTAAGAGAATCACAAGGCAGACTGAATTACTGATTTAGTCCCCAACAACCTACAGGGTTGGCTCAGTGGCAGTAACATTGTTTTGCTGGGCACAAGGTTATAGGTTCGATTCCCGACTATAATGGGTCAGAATGCAGACAAAAACCTTTCTGTGCCAAATGTTGGAAAGGCGTTAAAGAGCCCTAGGTAGTCAAAGTTAATCTGGAGCCCTTCACTACAGTATCACTCACAGCTTTTTCATTGCTTTGGGACACTCAAACAATCAAAACCAGGAATTAAAATCAGTGAAGCCACCTAGTCCCTAGACAGAGCACCCGCCGTGGTTGCTCAGTGGCTATGGTGTTAGGCTGCTGAGCACGAGGTCGCGGGATCGAATCCCGGCCACGGCGGCCGCATTTCGATGGGGGCGAAATGCGGAAACACCCGTGTACTTAGATTTAGGTGCACGTTAAAGAACCCCAGGTGGTCGAAATTTCCGGAGTCCCCCACTACGGCGTGCCTCATAATCAGAAAGTGGTTTTGGCACGTTAAACCCCATAATTTAATTTTTTTTTTTTAGACAGAGCATAACATGGCTCAACAACAACGTAAAATGATGTGCAGAAGAGTGCTGCTGAACCATGTCATGATTTGTCCCCAGGCAAAATCACTGATGAAACAAGGTTCAACAACACCAAGTTTTGGGTGACTCGGCCCTTGTGCCTTGCTGCATGCTGCTCTGGTATGAGGTCAAAATGCATTGATAGATTGACTTTGCTATGTTCAGAGCACATGCACAATGACCTTGATGGTGCTGAACCAATGGTAGTCCTTACTGCAATGCTTAGAGCAACGTTTGGACAATGCCATTGTGGATTTCCTCCAGTGAAATTTAGGAGAATGATGGGTGGTCACTCTCCTCAACCACGCTCCTTTTGTAAAATACTTTGTCATCCCCTTGCCATTTACTGAAGGCTAAGTGGGTTTGTCATGGTACTTACACAAAGTAGATCTCTATAGTTTCCCTGAAGTCTGCTAAGTACTACGACTACTGGCATGCTTTGTGGCAGGAATGGCATAGTGGAACTTGCTGTGAAATCAGTCTGTTCAGTTCGCTATGGGAACATGGGCTATTTGACTCGTGTGCAATCGGTGTACTCGTGTACATCGGACGGGGGACTTGCCTTTGTCGTCTGCCAAGCTCCAGCTAGAATAACTTCATTTTCATGAGTTTGCTCGTGCTATGGCTGCATGCTTGCATAGCATGGCGCTCTCCAGCTCCTATCTGTATTCTTTCCCAGTGTTAATTTTATAATTGCCAGCATTAGGAGGACAAGAAACCTTATATATAAATGTGTCTTCCATATAACTGCCCTGTGTTATAAACCAGTGGCTATGGTGTTGTGCTGCTAAGGTTGAGGTCGCTTATTCGACCTCTTCCGCGGTGGCTGCATTCCAATTAGAGCGAAATGCATGTGCTTAGAATTAGGTGCACGGTGAAGAATCCCAGGTGGCCAAATGAATCCGGAGTCCTTCATGATGTGCCTGATAATGATATGGGGGTTTTGGCATGTACAATCTCAGAACTTATTGTTTATATAGTCTTTTTTTTTTTTTCATATGACCACATTTCTCGTGGACAGGGACACAATCTCATGACTCTGTCATAATACATTGTGCCAAGCTAGTAAATGAGTGTCTATGCAGCTTTGGAAATGAAGCATGATCGCAGGGCTCGTTTGTAAAATTTCATGTTGACTAAGCAGCATTCTTGTTGAATGCAAATTTCACAGTTCACTCATGATTCCAGACACCTTGGTGTTGCATATGTAAAACTTTTTCTGACAAGAAAGGTCTTGTTACTTTACTGACAAGCGGTTTACCTTGAAGATATTAGTGGGGCACCACATGCTATGGTTCCCAATCGTCAAGCATGCTTTGCACTATTTTCTACCAAATAAATCTCATTACCACATTCTAATGCAAAAAAAAAAAAAATTGTTTAGGTTAGCATAATGCTACTTCTGTTCAACGTACTTTCTGAATACCGGAAACCACCTGGGACATATTGCTTGATCAGTGTAGTAATAATATTATTGTGTTGCAGAAACACAGAACCCCCTTCTTTTTCTTTGTGTGTTTAACATTCCAGCTATTTATTCAGTCAAGTACCAGCAAAACTAAACTCGCAAATTTTCTTGTTTTAGTTTGAAATGCGTATGACCCGCTTACAAAACAAAATATATTGGAAATGGTGATCTAAGAAAAGGTTGTTTCCTGTTTTACGCTATAACACTAATTCTCATTGCTGGGTGAATCTAGCCTGGGGAATGTGCACGCTACCCACGGCAGAAGCAAGGAAGGAAAAAAAAGGGGGGGGGGTTACGCTGAGCCGACTAACATGCAGGGGCAAGCTGTGTCATGGTGAAAGTAATCAATTCTAATTAAAAATTATGCAGTACTGCAGCATAGAACTAGATAATTTGTTTTTCTCGCTAATTTTGTCCTCCCTTCTATCAGACATCCCATACCACATTTTGCTGTAATGCCACTAAAGCAGTGCATGCATTAACATGTTGCATTGACCACCTAGTTTCCTGAGAATCAAACTTCTTTCGAGATATGCTTAATGTGCTGGGCAGCAACACAATGGGAATGTTTGTGGCAAACTGAGCGGATGACCCAACACGCAGCATGCGCTGAGCCGACAAATACACTATTACAGTGCAGACACCGTAGCTGAAGGCAAAATGCCGGAATTCATAGTAAAAAAAGGGCCGACAAATCATTATGAGTGCCTCATAAAAATAAAACAGCAATGGCAAAAAGCCAGTGCCGTACATGCACATATACACGCTGATGAGTAGGAGACGACGCCAGGAGCAATCTACACTGAGTATGGTGATGACTACTTTGCTCGATTTCGCAGGGAGTAGCGTCCTAGAACATTCCATACATACTGGTCGAAAACCTGCAGACTCGCATTTCAAAAACTTGAGCAGAGCAAGCTGACCGACAGCTTCAAGTTGCCTTCACATTGCGAGAGCACAGCCACTATGGCAATGGAGTTCCCTAACTAAGGTTACATGCGAGAGGGTGCCACTCAAAGATCTCGGAGCTAATAGTGAAACCCACTGTGGAATCAGTCTATTCAGTTTGCCATCTGAATGAACCATTCTGTGAACGAGTGATTCTGTCGGAGGTTATGACTTAGGTTATGAATTCATTCTGCAGCTGGAAGATGCAGCGCGCAAAGCCTCTCTGCGACATGAACGGGCGTCGCTGGCGCATTGCACAGCCCGACAGATGGTGGCACTGGCGGAAGAAGGCCTGCGGCGTCAAGGTGCCCAGGGTTCTCTGGACCCTGTCTTTCAAGAAATGCTCAACCAGGCTACTGTTCGGGTTAGTGCGTGGGCAGCTTCACTGCCATTGTTTGTGGTTTGGCTAAGGTTTTGGCTGTAACTGTACAGCTATCAGCTGTGGACATGGATGCATATGGCTGTGAGTTCATTGTCATCACCAGCCTGATGATGATTAACCCTTTACATTTAGCATAACAGAAAATTGGAATAGGCTTTATTGACTGAGCACAATGTACTGTAGCGTAATAGACTTGACACAAGATGAAAGTAACATATAGACGAACCCAACAGTAGCACAAAGCTGCAAAGGAAACCAGTATGGGCACAAACAAGCTTATACTAGAAACTACAACTCTACTGAGTACCTTATTTGTTTGAATACATGGCGAGGTCATTTCCTATTATCCTTAGCCTTGAAGCCACCCCCCGCCTAATATGCAAGGCTGATAGATTCAGTTACTAGTATTTCAATAAGCAGTAACAATGCCACATTTTTGGCGATCCAGATTTTAGATGGCAGTGCAAATTCTAGCAACTAATAAGCCTTGTCAGCTGAGGCGGTACAATATTTTTGTGCATATAACCCACACTGAGAATTAGAAAATTTGAAGGGTGTAGGTTATACAGTCAAATTCATTTATAACAAACTCAATAGCTCTGCAAAAATTTGTCGTTCTGTCAGTAGTTCATCACATGTGGACTTGCACTTCAATACGCCGGCATCGGCAGTTAAATACCACTTCATTTTTGTTCTCTTGCACTTTGTAATTGTGGGTGCGCCGTCCTTTTACTGTGGCCAGGTTTGAAGTGTACATTGTAGCAGTACAGCGCTGTTGAAGAGGTTTGTTATATTTGGACGCAGTATAATAGGCAGCGTTGCAGAATTGTAAATCCAGTGAAATGTGGTCGTTATAACCGATAATTCGTTATATCTGAGATTGTTATAGGTAGGTTAGACTGTATGCAAATTTTGCTGTGAAGAGTGATTTCAAGGCAGCATGGCCTGCACTGCTCTAAAGCCATAAGGTGAAATTCATGTTGCCATGAAGTCACTCCTCAAAGCAAAATTAACACGCACAGATTATCCTGGGGGCTTTCGATTATGCTGTATTTCGGGCGATTTCTACCAAGTCTGAATAATCCGCCGATTACTTTATTTAGCCTTATATTAGTGTGCATACGTAAATGCTTTTTTTTTGGGCCTCAAAACTACACCCTCACCTTATAATCGTAACCACCTTATAATTGAATAAATAGGGTTAAACACATTGACTACTTTTCGATTGAAAAAGACTATATGTTTCAGTTACGCTTTCTGGTGATTTATGTGGTGAGAAGGAGTCACTTGGAAAATACACTTTCACTCCAATGCACTTGAATAGACAAGAAGGGCTCCTGGTTACAACATTCCCACTCGTAAATCATTGTGGGGTGTCAATGAAGTGCGTTGACCACTGCAGCCGAGTGGTGGCACTGCCATCCACTGTTTTGAATTGAAGTGGAATGTTGAGTGCAAGAATGTTCTAGAATGTAGAGGTAAGCACCACATTCTCAGTTGATATCACTCATTGGTGTATCACTTTCAATGTCAGTTCATTAAATAAGCCAGCAGTGAAGAATGTCAGTCGTTCCAATGAACCACTGTTCTGGGTGTTATACCTTACTATAGTAAAGGTGTCCTCGAAAAGTAATTGATTGTAAATAAAGCTATATGTTCACACCAGCTGTGTAAAAATACTGAAAATAATTAAATTCATGCATACCATGTGGTACGTGTCACTGCTGCCTTGGAATCATGTACCAAAATTCACTATTTTGGATCTTGCCTTATAGTTGGAGGTGAGACAACTTTCCACAGTTTTAAAGTAGAACAGACAAATAGGTACACCTTGCTGCTGGACTTAATAAAAACGCAAACAAATTTATGACTAGTAATGGGCACCTAATATAGTTGCCGAGTCGATATGTGGAAGGCAACAAAAAAGCCTGAAATGAAGCTATCTACAATAGAACAAGCGATAGAATAGAAAATGATTGCTAGGTTATGAGATAAGGTGATATCAGTATAGCTTAGGGAACAAATTAGGGTAACTGATATTAAGAGGAGTGCAGTTGGACAGACCATGCAGTGGGTAGAACAGATAACCAATGGTCTGTTAAAGAAACAGAATGGGCGACAGGGGTAGGGAAATAAATTCAAAAGGGAATCGGGGCATGAAATTGCAAGTTTGTAAGAGATATAAGGTATCAAAACATCACTTCGATAAATGAGAGTGTGCAATGTCACCCATGATTAACACATGCAACTGTCGAAACGTCACTATCATTACGTTCTAAATGTGCTATTGTATATTTCGATTGAAGCCCAAGTCTGAAGGATCTATGTTTTAGAACTGCATATGGGTGCCTTGCTCGCTGAGTATGACAAGCTAACATTGTTGCTTAAGTGTGCAACACATGACATAATGAGCATGTGTAAACGGGTGACATATTTTCTAGTGTCCGGTTCATCGTAGCTAGTGTTGACTGAATAATCAGTGATTCCAGCAGCCATCAGGATGATACATTCTTTTCCTTCACTACAATACTAGCGTTTTCCCAGTGTGCATAACGTAATGAGTGTTCAAGGGGAGTACGGTAGCGCGATTAGACACATAGGCACACACACAGCGCTAACTTCCAACAATTGTTGGAAGTTAGCGCTGTGTGTGTCCCTATGTGTCTTCTTTTGTCCCGTCTTTTAATTGCTGGAAGTTAGCGCTGTGTGTGTCCCTATGTGTCTTCTTTTGTCCAGTCTTTTAATCGCGCTACCGTACTCCCCTTGAAGATGCATTACCAACAAGCCCACATTGCAACCCTCGTAATGAGTGTGTTATGTACTTAAGTAACACCGTTAGCTTGTCTTGCTCAGTGAACAAAGTACCCAGATGCAGTTCCGAAACATAAATTTTTCTTCAGGCTTGGTCAGTTACCAAGATTCACTTCAACCTCTGCCTGACCAGACAAACTTTCGTTGTACCCTAGAATATGCATATTTAGTGATTTAGTGGTGCTAAGCTCTGGCTTAGTATTTTTCTCTTCCTCTTCCCTCACATTTCACGTGCCTACCTTCTTCACAGATACTTTCCTTTTTCTCTTGTTCTTCTCCCTTCTTGAGACAGCAAGGTCGAGGAAGATGAAAGGCAGGGACATCAATTAGAACAGAAAGTGGGGTTCGCTACCCAAAGCCGGGAGACCGAGGAGGGGGACAATTTTTTTTTTTTTTTTTGCCGACCTGCATCTTTGCATTCTTCTCACATGATGCATACCATGTTCATGCTGTTGCTCCTGACAAAGACATGTTGCGGTCTTGGTTCAGGTGAACGAGGCCGAGCGTGAGCGGGTGGTGAGCCGGGCCGAGCAGGGGCGACTATGGCACGCCTGCAAAGGCCAGCAGCAAACAGTGCTTGATCTGCACCAGGCTCTCAAAAAGTCAATTGTCAAGGCCAGGTGAGGTTTTTGGACTGCTTTTCCTTTGTCACTGCATAGAGAGCTGGGAATGTAATTATTCAATTACTGCCTAAGGAAATAATTCAGTTACTGCCAGCTAGTGCATCAAAAGTTGTTCTCTGGCTGTGACAAAAAGCCACTTTGCAGACAACTACCATAAAGGGGCCTTGCAGTACTTATTAAACATGGCACATAAACCTCTTTAGCCACTGGACAATGCTTGCATGAACGCATGTGCCAAGTTTGATTTCGTTCTATGCAGCAGGGAGCATGCAGTTTCACTCAAAAGACTGCCTACCCTTTCCTACGACTGCTTGAAATCCTCACCACTTCTTGTGCTTTCATTGATGCACCAATGAGCACAATGGCTATTGGCTGGATATCTATAGACAGTGTGACAAAGCAGTGCCCCCAATAGGATCACAAGTGAAGAATGATGATGATTATATGAGCATTGCACTTGAAACAGGGTGGTAGCACACACCACCATGTGATTTCTTTAGACATAGCGAGTGCCACCTGGTGGCAGAGAACCACTACGCTTATGTTGTGGTGTGATGAACCAATCTTGTAGGTCTTGCCATTATTGTAGCACAATGAACTAGTCTTAGATTCATGCCAGTACCAGAGTTCTGCGCAATGATGACTGTGTATTGGCTCAGCAACACAGATTCAGGCGCAGTTAAAGTGATGAAAAAGAGGAGAAAATCACAATGTACGACAGAGGCAGCATTCGATTGGCAACTGCACTCACACGAGGCACATTCTAGAATTAAAAAAAAAAAAATGTCTTGTGAGGTGATCTCTTTTGTACCATGCATATATGTACACCTTTCAAAAAAGGTGTTGCAAGGCCCCTTTATTATCATGGGTCATTTCCCATTTCCAAAAGATTTCTTGGACTCTCTTTATGTTGACATCATCCAATGTGGGTACCTACATAAAATAGGTGCAAGCGTTGTTTCGTTATGTCCTCCTTATTATTTGAAACTGTGCTCTATTAAGCGTTAACACATACCGTATTTACTCGCATAATGAACGCACTTTCTTTCCCGAAAAATCTGCGCAAGGTTGGGGGTTGCGTTCATTATGCGGGTTAAAAATTTCGAGCGACTTTTTTCTGCGGCCACCTCTAAAAAAGTCCATTTCACCAGAAATGTGAACCATCGATTGCGATAGCAAATCTGTAGACAGCTACACGAAGTATTCGCTTCAATGCAGAATGAGCGGCGAGAACGCAGCATGCACATAGGTATGAGCCGCCATCGACTCAGCCCCCTAACGCAGATTGCTTTCAAGATAGGGCAGGCTGCAGCTGCGCAATGCACAGTTGCTGCCAAAGTACAATGCCGCCACCCTCCCTCCCCTTCCCCCCGAGGGCTCTTTCGTCATGTAAGATTGAGCGGTGATTATTGGCTTCCCTCGCCCGCTTTCACTCACACCTACAGTATGCAGAGCGCGGCGAGGGCAACGATGATGACGACGGCAAAAATGTGCGTAGAGCGTCCATATAATTGCTATCGCAATAAAAGTAGGAGAGATGATATGATTCTGCATCCGACACGGTGTCAGACTCACGCCCGCCGGACGCCTTATCAGACGCCGAATCATACTGTGTGTCTCCTACTTCATGGCAGCAAGTTCAGGGTGCGATCATTATGGGACAAAAAGGAGAAACACACTTCTTGATTGGAAAAGTGGGGCTGCGTTCATCATGCGAGTAAATATGGTAGTACTACCAACATCGTTGGTTACACTTCAATTTTATGAAAGAATGACATTCTGTTCAGTTTCATACTTAGGGAGTATTGTCAGCCATGATGATCTTGTGGGTATTTGTGCAGGCAATTAATAGAGAGACCACACTGGTGTCATATCTTGTAGCATCAAGTGTCGTTATTTAATAAAAGTAATAATTCTACTATACATTTTGTCAACTTTTTTGTCTGTGAAGTTGAAGCTGGTGAGGGCAGGGCTTCTGTGCATATAGACAGTGTTAAGTAGTTCAGGCATGTTTGGCGTTGTCTTTTCGGAAGTTGCATAGCTTGTTTACTTTCACAAAGGCAGCCATAGTTAAATCAGTGTAAATATTGCACACCAGCTGCTTCATCTGTTTTGGCAGCCATTAGGTGCCGAGGTTTGTTGTAAGTCTCGGAAGTGAGCTTTAGCAGCAGGCCAGCACAAGACAGCCACATTTCACTTTTGATAGATTGTGCAACACATGTAACACTCTGTTATGTGCCAAACAGAAAAGAGCAAAGAGCAAACAAACTTGCAGCTTTACAGTGTAGCTCCTGCAAAAGGAAGAGCTAGAAAGAATGAGTTCTTTGTTGCAAGTAGGCTGCCGAACTCGGTTTAAATTTGCCTTTTGCTTTTTTGTATTAAAGTGCACTTAAACAAGGATAGTGGGAATGCTCATTCCCACTATCCTTGTAATTGTAATTACTATCCTATAGTAATTGGTTGCTGTATTTAGCGTACCAATTACCATAAAGATAGATTTGTCACACTGTTCTTAGTCTATAGGCGATTATAGTAGTAGAATAATTTGATGTTGCCTTTTGACTTATAAGCAGAATATTTACCAATCATTTAAATAGTGTTAGTAATGGCACCTTATGTTGAGCATGGCGTGCAAACAGTAATCACCCAGATCATGTCAAGAACACCCTATGTAGCAGCATTGATGGTTTGTGGGACAGGTGATGCACTATACAGACGTAGTAGCGCTGCTAAATGCGAGTACTTAAAAATGTGACCACAGTTTGCTGCTTTTCCAAGAAAAATATTGCACCAAAAGCCATAGTTCAGAAAAAGAATACAATGCCACCAAGTGCTGCTTCTTTTGGAGAAGGCACGGGGAAAGAAAAATGAGGTAAGAGTGTCGGGCTTCTCTTGTGAGTGCCTGTGCATTTCATAAGTTAACCAAGTTTTCTAATTTGTTACAGTAAAACCTCGTTAATACATAGTTGGCGGGGAATGGGGATAAGGTACGCACTAAGTTATGTACTAATTGAACAGCTATTGACTCACCCGCGAGAAAATAACTACGTCTTAATTCTCACTCAAACACGCACATAGCCAAGTTTTACGAGTATTTGTAAGCAGGGCAGCAAATGATTTTCACTTGCTGCTGTGGCAGCCTGGCAGTGACAACGACATCCTCAAACTCGGCAAGGCCGTGAGCCAGTTTCTCCATCAGGCCCCACTTCTCTGTGAACACCCTCATGACGGTTAATGCACACGCTGCATCAGATACGGAAGGCCATCATCCACTTACCGGTCGTCATCATGAATGACGTGGAAGCGCCAGAAGCTATGGAAGCAGGAAACACATGATGTTCCCCATGTTTTGGCTTCACTATCGGTGGCAAATGCAGTCCATAAAAGGTCCGTGCACCGCAATTTCACTATCTATGGTCCTTGCACTTGACGTTTCGCACTTGTGCGCACCTAAAAGTGAAGTGAGTACTATAGACCCTTTTGCTGTTTGCAAACATAGGCCCTGGATGGCTTCCGGTTTTGCTCACTGACCTGGCCCGCTAAATGTAGCGAGCAAAAAAAAGCATTGGTGGGAATATCGAGTACCAGGAGTGCATTAAAATCTAAGCCCACAGATTTCCAACACTTTTCCTCTATACATGACGATGATTTTACTAGTCTAGGTTGCCATAAGCTATACGAAAAATTATATGTATTAGTCTTGAGACGTAATGCACATGTCTTTTATCTCAAAACTTAAAAATGGACTTTCTTCACAGTCAGACATCTTAAAAACGTGCTTTGTGTTCCGGCGCATTAGACTGATAAGCTTTGTGATGAGAAGTTTCTTGGGGCCGCACTCTCACTGCTGTTATCGCGTGAGTGAAACCGTCTATACATAAACTGTTTGCCACATGGTAAGTGAATACGCCAATATATGAAGTTCAATAACCGCAGGATGGGGGATTCATCATGACTATATTTAAACTGGAATTACTTATTAACCGGGTACATATTAACGAGGTTTTACTGTAATGAAACAGTGAGGACCTACCTGTAGCTGATTTTTTGCTAAATGCTGTACACGAGCTAGGTACTCAAATTCTCAAAGCTGATGCTTGAGGTGACGGCATTTTTTCATGCATATGGTAGAGGGATGAAGGGAAGGCCAAAAGTTGGTTAAATATTGAAAGTGGTTGATATAAACACGCTTTCTTGTAAACTTTAAAGGACTGTAGCTACTATTTCAGCAGCAAGCAGGTCCACACATCGTAGTAGGCCCTACGAGATATGAGACAACAAGCAAAGCTCTGACCACACAGTTGTAACAAAATTGGTGGCATTTCAGAAGCGACGGCTGCATCATTTTCCAGCTTTGCTTGACATTGTTCGGTGGGGATAAATAATGTTTTTGTTACAGCTGCAGCGAAAAACATAAATGTTGCTAGGAAAAAGAACGCCTACATTCTGGTGTCGCCAGATAAAGTCTCAGGCACTTTCAGTGACTTGGAACTCATAGCATGCTGGAGTACCCCGTTAGGTAAAGATAACAACTTTATCACCATGATTGCCATGACAGCCAAACAAATATATAGCTACTCTGTTCCCTTTTGTATTTTTATCGTGTTAACTTGTAGCACTTGTGTCAGTAATGTTTCCTCTAAAGCATATCATGCTCCATGATTGCTGCAGGATTTTAGCTTATTGCCACAGTTATGTCGAGCCACACACAATCATGCTAATGTGTTCAATTATGTGTAGTGAAAGGCCACATACATGCTAAATGATTTGTAATGTAGGTGAAATGGTAAACTTGCCCACTGCATGCTATGAGGTCATTCCTCACACAGGTGCCACTGATGACCTGAAATAATGTGTCAAGTACGATATATATATATTGTACAACTGCTTGCTTTCCTCTTCTTTTTTTAAAAAATAAAGGAATGCTCTATAGGTTTGGCAATTGTCATTTTTGTTTCTCCCCATCCCCGCCCTGCCCCTTCAACCTCTTAGTCTGTCAGCACGCAGAAGTTTGCTACAACTTAACAATTTAGCAAACCAGCATGAACTTCAGTTGCTGTGAGTACCTCAGCTTTATGTATTTTACATACATAAGCTTTTCCTTTGCCCCACTTTTTTGTTGTCAAGTCCTGCTATGTTTTGAGAAGCCTTTTGCATCCTAGATAACCATTATTGGTTCCCTTGTAAGACTTACCACTCTGCTTGTTTTATGTTACTTAAGCATGCTTGTCTCTCTGTTAGAAAGTTTCCTTTTGTCCTTGGCCTGATTATTGCTTGCTCTAATTAACACTGTGGTTAACAGCAAATCAAACAGATGTGCTAACACATGTGAACACATGAACAGTGTGCAGCAGTGTTAAACATTTGATTTAAGTTTTTCAGCAGAACTTACAGATATGAGATACTTATAAGATACTGCATGAAAGGTTTCTTGCTAATGTGATAGAATTTTCACCATCACAGATATTTATGTTTCTTGAAAGTTCTGAGATTTGTGCAGTGTACAGGTCGTGGTCATAATTTGCAGCAGCTGCTAATGTTTGTCAAATGCCTGTATGTCGATATCATACTGCATGGTGCCAATGATGCCACCTCTACGCCCTTTTGTGCGGTACTCCTAAGAAACTGGGCGTACCTAATGTGGTGTTTGTATTTGGTAAAGTGTTGGTCGCAGCAGCACCTTTTATGACTTGTTGAAATGCAATAGAAAAGCCCAGAAAATGTTTTTGCTTCTTGGTTGTCAGTGTTATTGTATTGTAGCACCTCGTTCTGTATAAAATCAGAGAGTTCTAACGGCCTGTCAGTATGTGTATTATCGTTCGTGGAATATCAGAGACACGTACCGTATCTACTGCATTGCAGTGTGCACTTTCTTTTTAAAAATCTATTAAAATGTCTTAAAAGATGACATGTACATTACATTCAAGTGCGAAACCAAAACTGTAATAGTGACAAGATATTGGCATCGGCATTAAAAAGTTTTTGCAATCCAATCCACAGGTTGCTGTAGGGTGTGCTATTCTTATGGAGGAAGGGAAAAGACCATGAGGGAGTGTTGCATGACAATTTTGAAGCCTAGCCACTACTCTAGACATTCTCAAGATCAGCCAGGCTTTCGGGTCATCTCCAATTGTCTCAAAATTGTGTGCTTCTTACAGTTGAGTGCATGCCACAATCGTCGTAAATACAGTATACATGGGTGCCACAAGGCTGGTAGCAACATCTTGTTGCAGGGAGTTCAACCAGAGGACACATATCTGTTGCTGTAATGATCGACTGGGATCCATTGAGCTGCTAATGTAAAGGTTTCACTGGAAAAAACTAATCTTCATAAACATACGTTGACTGCTTTTTCGCTTCTTTCTCTCTACACACCTATGCGTGGTCCCAAGTGGTCACATGTGCATGCGCCAGGAGGAGCATGCACATATTGCACGACACGTATTGCGCTGGGCTGAAGTACTTTCCTTTTTCAGTGCACTCATTTAGCCGTTCTGGTTTTCTTGTGCTCACAGAGAGAGTCTACGTGAATCTCTTTGTGTTGGATGTGTGATCACCATGTGCACTCTTATATTGATAGAAAACAAATATTCTCGCTTGTGTATAGCACATGTGATGACACATGAGCAGCACATGTGTAGGCAAGCATAAAAGAAAGGCTTGTTTCAGCACAGCACCACAGCTAATAAATCCAGGGGTTGCCAGGCTTGCCAACTGTGTGCTAAATTGGGTAATTTTAGAACATTGTAGCTATGTGGCTATCGGCCTCTTAACATTTGGCTACTTCATGATTTCGTTAAACATCAACATTATCTACCATAATGTTGCCAGTAATACCACTGTAATACTGTAATGATTACAGGGCTTCAAGCTCTCTTTTGTGCCTTGTTAACATCGACACTGAAATCATTAATTGAAGCTGTCCCTCTCACTATATCATTTAGCATTAAGTAAGGGGTAATTGTATGCATTATTTGGTCACAGCTTGCCTGCTTTCCTGGGTAATTTTCTCATCAGTAATCTAGGCTGGCTATATTTTTGTACTACAGTACTTTGAAGGATTTTACGGCTTTGTTTTGGGCCTGGTAATTGGCAACCCTGAACATATTCACGTGATATTGCTTTCCTTCACATATGGGAGTGTACCACATTTGATGTAAAAAGGCTAATATCCCTGCCGACATTCAGCACTATGCCTAAGTGTAGGGAAAAAAAAAAAATTATTGTGCTTTAATCAAACCTATCGATGTACTCAACATTGAAAAGGTCTGCCACTCAGAAGGCAGTGTCCAAATGCCTTGTTCCTGGTTTGAGCATTGCATGCAATAGCACACAGGAAACTTTGCTTCTGTGTGACTTTACATGTTGCGAAATGGTGCAGACAGTAGCTCGCACCAGACTACCACGTTCCAATTGAAAAATGCGCATATGCTGACCGGAAATATGGTCAGCGTGGTGTTCAAAAGAGAGAGCGTCATAGACATCGGCTTTTCTTGCCCTTTTATTTTGCTACTTGCACTATAAAAGAATTAATGGAGTGCTCAAATTCACGGGAGCCATACAAGCTGCTGCAGGTTTTTATCATGCAGATTACTGCTGCTTTGTTGCATGCTGCCTACATGTCAGGCTGTGCGAGCCGACACCTGCCGTACCGTGGTCGCTATGCTGTTAAAAGAAAGGCTCCATCTTTTTCATTACCTTAAATGATAATTATAATTGATTTTGGTACCTCCGAAAAACACTTTGAAAATAAATGCATCAAATTGAATTATTCTGTCGTGCACATGAAATATTAAAAAAGATGGGTAAACATGGGGAAGGCGGGAGATGGAAATTCAAGCTGATGAGCAAAATGAGAGCGAGCTAAAATTGGGAGTCAAAGTTTCGACAGATAAAAAGATTGCCTCAAAAAAGACAAGTCTACCTGTAAAAACCTTGGCTCCTGCTTTTACCTTGTCCTTGTTTTGCTCATCATAAGGAAAAAGGTGCAACTTATGTACGGGTAAACGCTGTTAAAGTTGTTTGTACATAAAGTTTAAATAAATCGGGAGTCCTGTGCCATGGTGTGCAGCAATGTCAGGTACAACTTTATTAAAACTAGTAATTAACCTAGCACCTCTAGTAACCACAAATATTCGCTTCATCATTCTTGCTTGAAGCGGATACACATGTTGTTATAAAAATTTTAATGCACGTCACAATATTCTGTGTTAGTGCCTGAAAAACTAACACTGTGCAAGCATAGCAGTATGCTTGTACATTGTGCCTAAAATTATTACTCATTGAAATGGTCATTGGATGTGCTGTTGCACGCTATTAACATGTATCATTGTACTCAGTAAGCCAGTTCTGTGTTATTCTATTGGCCTTATAGAAGAAGCTGTTTTGTGGGCGCCTGCCGCATTTTTAACTTTCACTCATTTTCTCTCTGTGTATGGTCGCTCGCTTACCATGTGAAAAAGCGTCAATTTTGCGGGGTAGACCACAGAAGTATAAAAATTCCTTTAATTTGTCTTGGTGGTCTGGTTGCTAATGGTCTCTGCATGAGCGTAAAAAGGCAGGTGGGAGAATGTTTGTGTGCTTGCTCGCTTTCAGGCCATACTTTGAGATGAAGGCACAGCTAAATGAAGCTCTTGAGGTAAGTTTAGCAATGACTTTCGTATGTAACGACTGTCTTGCTGTATTACATAAAGAAAAAAGAATGGTTCTGCATGAATTTCTGTTAAGGCAGGATTTCTAAACAAATGTAAATGAAAAGCTTGCTATATAAGTGCATGCGTTAGTGACTTGCACCTCGCACTGAATAACTATGTTACCATAGTATGCTAGACATAGATACTGTTGCATGCACACGCAATTTGTGGCATAAAGGAGACGAGTGCATTTGATACGATTACTGATGACAGCATTTAATTTGGCCATTGGGGAGTTGCTCATTTCTGTTGATTTGTGCTAATAGAGAATCTTCGTAGCTGAATCTCGGTATAAAAAGCAGAATTAGAAGCAAAAATAAATCCATTATGAATGATGTTTCTTTAAAATAGTTGGCAAAGGCATTAGAACAAATTAACCATTACTGAAGCTCGTGCGAAAGGCACCGAAGGCACCCAAGTGACACTGTAGCATGTAAAGATGCACAAGCGTTCCTGGCCCAAAGCATGCTCTTTTATTTGCTTGTTTTTGTCTGTAAAAATAGACTATGACTAAATGAACTTTGCATTTACTGTTTTTCCTTCAGAGGATTTGTCTCAAGGTATCATGAGAAACAAAAATGTAATAAAACAATCTTTTTAAAATATTTATCTGCTTGCTAGATTGGTGATTGCTATAGTGAGGTCCAGCTGAGTTAGCTGCATGACAGTGTTCATGTGTATG
This sequence comes from Dermacentor andersoni, assembly GCF_023375885.2. Classification (NCBI taxonomy): domain Eukaryota; kingdom Metazoa; phylum Arthropoda; class Arachnida; order Ixodida; family Ixodidae; genus Dermacentor; species Dermacentor andersoni. The sequence goes on along the minus strand of NC_092818.1, from coordinate 98,872,012 downwards.
TCTGTTCAGCCTGTTTATTGTAATACATCGTCTTACCCATTGCTCTGTTGCATGTATGCATGTGTGTGTGTGTGTGTTTGTGTATGTGCCCTATAATTGAACCTGAGAAAAACGGCAGGCAGAGATGAGAAAAATAAATTCTAAAATTTTGTTCCCACATCTCAATGTACCAACAGCCACCGCCATGGGATTCAAATTAAATTGTTCTTTGTTTATGTGGGCCTTTTGAAAAGGATAATTTCACGATTGGAGAAGTACCAAGTGATACACTAAAGAGAGACACATTTGGATAGTGCAGGCAGCTGTATTCACTGTAGATGTTGACAGACTGTACAAGACGACGTGGTAGTATAGTGCAACTACACAATATTTTTGTGCAATATGATAGCAATTGTGTGGACACTCGAGGTTAATTTTTGCCGTCACCGTGATGTTCCATATATATTTACGCTTCAGTATGGTATGCTTTTACCTATCCCTCATATGCAAGGTGGATGCTACACTATTCAACCAAGGCAGTTGTCAGACCACGTTTATGTTCTTGGCTGAATTGTTCCTCAGAATTTTTTAGAATTGCAATGTGTGTGCGAAAGTCAGGAAACGTTTTATTCACAGCGCATGCCTTTTATACTAAATGTCCTGACTATCAAAAAGCTCAAAAAATAGAAGTGCTCGCACTCTGAAAATAATGTAATGTTACAGGTCCCACTCTTTGCAGGGAGCACAGTGGCACCTGTACAATGCCATTAAAGGCCCTAAATGAAAGCTTTGGCACACCCTCTTATGTCGCATCCGTGCATACGTTAGAACACTGTCCGAAGAGTTCAAGCAGGACGCTAAACCTTGGTATTGCTGTATGCGCTTTCTTGGGGCAAAACTGCCAATCATTCTTTTGCTTAAGGGGGGGGGGGGGGGGGGAAGGGAGGCTAGTCCTCATATCGGGGCTAACTTCTGCTGTCCTTTTTATTGTTTTTGATAAGTTTGAAACAAAACAAAAATGTCTCCACTTGAGCGCCAAAATATGCCTCACCGCGATAATTGCACTCTTTGCCGTCTGCAGTTCTTGCATTGTTGTAGTAGGATAGGTATCAGGGTAAAGGGATAAATCCATAGGCATCACTTATAGAAAAATGCAAACAGATGTATAACTTTCATAAATATGTTGTTTCGCATGTGTGCTTTTGACTTCATGTTTCAAAAATATTTCGCTTTCCAATACCTGGCTATCTTAGCTGATAGAGCAGAAACAGACCATACTAATTAGCAGGGTTCACTGTTGAGCTGTTTGGTAATTCATTGTGAACTCTGCTGAGCAAAAAAAAAAAAAAAAACACCGCAGAAAAAGAGAGGCGAGGCCACTTCATCACAGTTTCTTCGCTCAATGCAAGATTTGCAATGACTATGCATAGCAATTAGATAAATGTCTGAAATAAAAAAAAAATTATGTGGCACTTCTATTGCTATGCCACATTTGCATGCCTTCAATTATTTATTTATTCAATTAAATTGTGTCATTTGTTGGGATTTGGCATATGTTTTATTTATGGCATCATTGGCACTTGTGACAGTGCTCATAAAGGTTGTGCCTTGCCCGTGTTTCCTCGTAGAAGTGATGAATTTTGGTTAATTACCACAGATACCATCTAGTGCCCACTCTTATGCAGTCATATGTATGTGGTGCCTGGTTTTCCAGCTTACAACATGTAAAATATTCAGGAACTTGCGAGGCAAACACATAAAACATGTTTCCGGTGCAGTTCGCTGTAGTATTGCATTTCAGGCTGCGCAATGACCTGCTAGAATGGCTAAGCTGCATGTCAGAGGTATCTGCTTTAGTTGGTAACCAAATGGACCATATTTTGGCTAAGATTATATACAGCATTGGACTATATCCAACATTTCGTACGTGTTGCAAAGGTGAGTGTTTACTTAACTGCAACACCACAGTGTACTGGTATCAGGCCTGCAATGAACAAGTAGGCTGTGAAATAGGCTCTACTTTAGAGATGTTCTTGGTGTGGGCACTTAAAGGTTACCTTCATGAAATAATAAAAAATAAAAAGAAACCTCATAGAAGTATGCAAATTCAAGCAACTCGTTGCAGAAAGACAGCAACACTGTATAAAGGAGCTCTCACACTTTCCTGAAGTCCTGGGTGTCTGGTGTGGTACTGCCCAAAATGTACCAAGGGCTTTTGAAACTCATCCTATATTCCAGTGCAGTTCCTTTGCTATACCAAAGTCTTTTCAAACGCTTCACTATATTCAAGCTTAGTACTGCTATACCCTCCGCTATGTTTTTTGCATGTTCCTGTGTGGCCCCGCCAGCTTTGCCAGCATCGGTGTGTGGCCACGCTTTGCAGTAGCCTGGTCATAGTACGGCTGCTCTGGATTTGCTACACAGGCTGCGTTGCTGGCTGTTTTCTGTCTCCTGTTCGATGCCAACTGAGGTGCCACACATTGCCACTGCTGCCGCCGCGTAAAAACTGTTGTGGAACTCCCTTTAATAGCCTTGCTGTAAAACCCTGTGTGCTGCCCATGCTTGCAAGCTGTTTGGGGTCTGTTCAGTTTTTCTTCGCCGATTGCCTGTCGGTGCTGTCCACTGCAGGAGCAGAAAAAACGAGTCTTCCACATGGAAGAGGATGTCATGCGGGTCAAGTTCTCGTACACCGAGGCTCTGCACAACTTGGAGCAAATCAGCGACCAGATGCACCAGGACCGCCTGCTGATGCCAAACAGCAGCAGTAGCGGCAGCAGTCTGCTCAGCAGCGATGACTGCTGCGGCCGTGGTAGCAGTGATGATGGCTTTGCCCACGCCGTGGGCGATGGGTTCCCGCAGCGTCTAGTGAAATCCTCTAGCCTTTCTAGCTCAGAGGTAAGGAAGCCAGGCTACACATTGTTTTGCAGTGACAGCTATTTAGAGTATTCTGCGCAAATTTTGTGGAGTCTCTCACTGGCATAATCAAGATGCCTATAATTATTGTGCTTCTTTGGCAGTCCTGGAAAATTACTTGTTCCCGCCTTGCATTCGATTCTAGTATGAAATGCTTGAGCCACTGTTGTTGTTGGAGTTATCATGCTATCATTTCTCATTGTTGGTGTCACCCTTGCCACCATTGTCGTTGTTGAGTCACCGTTCTTGTGCCACCATTTTTGCCATGCCATTGTCCTTGTTGTGCTGTCATCATTGTCATGGCATCCCTACTGTCGTCATCATTAGACGAGTTGTCGCTGTTCTGGATGCCTCCCAGTAGTTTCCTTTTAATTGTCCTTCGCAATTTTTCCTTTTACCTTGTTTCCTCTTGACCAATTTTTCTTCAGATGCAGTGTACATTTTAGTGCAAGCTTGAAGGCTAATATGCAGAAAACTTTATATGCAGAAACGTAATGTTTATTAGTCATTTGAGGAAACATTTTTGTGATTGGTTGTCAGCTTCTTGAAGCAGTGCGAGAGTACACTTGAGTACATCTGTTTGACTTGCTAGCACCAGTTTTCGTGAACTTTTTCAACTAAAAAGTGCACTTTGCAATGTCTCCAGACAAGGGCAGCACTTTTCCTTCCTCCATGCATGAAGGGATTTTCGTAAAGTTTGTGGTATGAAGTGCCAAAATGATGGAATTGTTTTATGCATGTGCATTTTATGGACAAAATTGACATGAATTTAGTCAATCAGAAGATGAGTTTAGTGCAATAGGTGACTATATTTGGCCTTCAGATGGCCAGTAAAGATGGCAGTGCAAACCTGGCCTCTACCAAGAAAAGTGCTTTGAGTGCTACCACACAGGGCTCAAGTATTGTTGAAAGCCTCAGGAATGCATAAATTTCCTAAAAAAAGAATCATATAACACGCATTTGTTTACCTGAGCCCTTTTTTTTCTGCATGGCATCTAAATGTGTGATATGGCTCCTGACTGGAATGGTCACAAATTAGGTTGATGCGCGTGACTGCAAAGGACTGAAAATAGGGAACAGCCATTACTGAAATGCCCCATATTTGTTCATACCCATTTCTGGCTGGATGCCTAATCTGGCACGACTGGGTGTATATGTATATGTATTCTTTTGAAAAGTACTAATTGTGTTTGACTCCTTTCGTTATTCAACTTCGTATTACAGAAACAACAGAACAAGGGCTTTGAATTAATGAGAGTTAGCTGTGTATTCATATGCCTGCACCACCCTCTCTGCAGTACAGTGCTAGCATACATAAGTACGAGTGTCGCCTGGTCTGGCTGCCAGACAACTATGGCGAGTCGATTTTTGCTGTCAGGCAGTTACTGCATTGTAAGGGTGAGCACCATAGTACCAATGATTCAGTCACCTGCAGCCTGTGAATCTCAACCTGAAATGTTGGTTATAGTTAGTTTCAGAACAAGCAAATCCAAAGTTAATGTACACTTACTACTTTTCATACTGCCCAAGCCAAGTGAGTTCTACGCACATGCACTTTTACTGATCCTACTATTCAGGCATGCCAAGCCACTTGGGGTATTTCTAAAATCCCCCATGAACCACAATTTCTTGTAGTTTATTCATAGGCACAACTTGTTCCACAAATTATTCATAACTTGACCAGTCCGCATCAAGGAACAATTTGTCGGCCCTTGGTGTAAAGTAATTGTGAATATTTAAACAGTTCATTTTTCATGTATCTACTTAATACAAGTACTGTTTCAGCATAGACTCTGCCATCGTTGTTCTCATTTAAATGCACTTTTTGCTCATCCATACTTTTGTCAAACTTTAATTTGTCCTAATGTTTGACTCTATGGACTCTATTAATATTGTATCTTGAATTTGTTTTCCACTTCTGTTCTGTTACCTCTTTTTGCAAAGTGTATTAACCCAATGCTCCCGAGAGTGGAGTTCGCTTCAGCAAAATGTTTTCTGCAACATATCTAGTAATACTGTTTGCAATGCTTTGCTATGCTCATGATTTGCTTGCTTTGTAAACTTCTTAAATATGACCATGTGAATCTATTCTCAGTGTACAGTTAAGTCTACTTTTAAATGAAAGATGTTGTGATTAAAAAATATAAAAATAATACCTAAATAATGTTTCAGTGGTGATTTTAGCTTATTAAATACAGGGGTCAGGAAAGTAATTATTTATCAATAGAAGTTTACTTAATGCTTCACACTAACAATTTTTTCCATGAAGTTGAAATGTTGAAGTTACGTTGGCTTGAATACAGATCAGCTGTTTTCTTAAGATTGTACCATGCTGTACATAACATGAGTTCCCAATACAGTCTTTTTTACTGCGAGACCTCTTTCAGTGTATGTTTGTCCACGTAACCAACCATTCGTATCACACTTGGATAACCAACCTCAATTTCAGTCACTGCAAGCTAGCTGAAGAATATATCACTTGTTTTGTTGCAGATGCTGAAAATATATGAGGATATCTGCTGTGAAGAGACATATCGAAAATTGCCTGAGCCTCGAAGAACTCAAAGGCATCCAGCAGGCATTCGAAGGGCCTTTTCTGAGGTAAGATTCCTGACTGCCCCTAACTTCGCTATTTTTATTTATTTATGTGCAAACACTGTAGACCTTTTCAGGCTTATAAAGGAGAGAGCATAAACATTAAATATAAACCATAAAAGAATCTTCCGATTGAGGACTTCGTGTAAAAAAAAAAAAACAACTCCATATCATAACAGTGGCTGCAGGAGCAAAAGAAAGTCAAGAACTGTACATGAATCCAAACATGTTTGAGCATAGTAAAAAAAACCAAAAAACAGCAACAGTAATGCCTGGAATCAGTGAATTACAAAACCTCTTGTATTTAGCACCTTTTGGTGTAGCTAAAAAAACTTGTCATCACCTGTGCCATGTGTTTGTGCCTTTGAAATCGCCTCAGCTGAGGTTTGTGCGTACCTAACTAGGGCTGGGTTCTTGATCATCGACATTGTAGTTGTGTGCACAGGCCTCTCATAGCACTGTGGCAGTCATAGTTTGGCACATTTTCATCATTCTTGTGGAATGCTTGTGCTGATTGATAAAGATAAGCATAAAGCAATGGTAGTTGTAAATAGGTGTAAAGGCATTTCATCAGAAGCACTTATCGTCATGTTGAATTGACAGTGAAGAACCAAACACTGCTGAAAGTGGGAGTTGAAAAGTTACAGTTTTGCCCGAAAGACAAAGCATTGATTGCGATAGCAAATTAGTAGACAGCTATACGGAGTAAGGATTGTATAAACTTGGAAACATTTGCTTGCTAACTAAATTAACAAGCGTGGTGTCAGTACGCACTGGCAAACGAGAACACATTGCACTCGATGACTGTGGACACTCGCTGTCAAAGCACTGGTGGGAGGAAGCGAACGAAGTGACCTTTGTGCTGTCTATCACTTCAGTGCAAACTGAGCGGTGAGAACACGCCACGCACAAAGTTATGAACCGTCTGCAAATCGCTTTCAAGATGTGGCGCATGCGACCACGTGTGGCCACGCAAAGTAGGCAGTTGCTTCTTGAAAACAACACCGCCTGCCCTTGCCTCCTCCGATCCCCCACAGCCTTTCGCATGATGGAAGATGGTGCATTTCCTCTCAGCTTTCCTCCCTTGCGTGCACCAGATTAAGCCACAATTGTAGGCTCCCCTCGTGCACTTTCACTCGCACATACAGCATACGGCTCATGATGACAGCGTTATCGCCCTTGGACATTATGCGGAACATCACGGCAATGCTGATGGAAAAAATCCACCTGAAATGTCCGTATAATTGCTATCGCAATAAAATTTAGCTCTTGTTGGCCAAACTTATGTCCAGAAAGATAAGCAACACTCAAATCGCAACGATAGTGGCAAGCACAGTTGTTATTCGTTAAAATGAATCCCTAAATTGGGTGCATTGACTATTTATACATGTCTCAGTGCACATTCTGGATAATTAGCTTGTGCTAGTGCACACGTCAGACTATTTGTGATGTGCGTGCAGTCTGATAGATATGCCTCCTTTGCTGTGGAATTAGCAACAGCATTCAAGAAATTCCGGATACCATAGGCACAACTTGAGGCAAGAAACAACTTCATAACAGTGATAATTTGGTAGAAATTAATACTAGGCAAAATGTGAAATGATGCATGGCGATATTCGGCTATTGCTCTGCTAGTTCATATGCACTGCACGAAGCTTCACAGTTCGTAGTAGCATTTTCATGCTGTTTAGCAATTCACTAAGAATGCTCACTGGGTGACCTGTTGGTGCATAGTAAACATGAATGCAACCAGCAAAAAGACTATGGTATAATACAAAAAAAGATTAAGGCATACAGAGGGCACATGCTCGTCGTGCCTACTCCATCATGTGTTATATTTTTGTTTAATGTTCCCTGTGTAATGGTGTCTCTAGCACTCATGGTTGTGGGCAGCACAAGAGGCGGAGATGAAAGAAGGGAGAACGACAAACACGGCGCTGAGTGTTTGTTCTTCCATTCTTCGTCTTTGTCTCTTGCACTTCCCAAAAGTATGAATCTAAGCCTACTTGCCCAATTTTCTGCTCTTCTGAATGTAATCTCTAGCACTGTATATACTTTATTATGTGTCCATGCAGATGCTCATACATGTTCTGTTTTTGGTAATACAGCTGTGAAAGTAATTAAAAGGAATTGTTGCTTATAATCATGGCTCTATGCTTTAAAATACTAGTTACATGAGTGCTTACATGAGTGTGCAGTACGCGTTGTGCATGCATGTGGTACATCATGCACACCTGCAACAGGGATATTAATGAGCATTTCTTTATGTGATGCAATACATGAGTAAGCATCCTTTTTCTCAAGTAATGAAGGATAACTGAAGACACAAAATCAAAATTTCATATATGTGTATGAAGTTTCGACACCTTGATGCCCAGAAAGTACTCAGAGTCTGCTTGCATCTACATCATGTGGACACACTGCAGCAATTTAGTGGTTATGGCATTCTGGTGCTGGGCACAAGCCCATAGGTTTGATTTCTGGCCAGCACAGCTGTATTTCAGTGGGTGTAGAGTGCAAAAAAATACTCCTGTACCACACTGTGGGTGCATGTTAAATAACCCAGATGGTCGCTACGGCATCTCTCCTGGCACACAGTATAGCCTCAGGACTTTAAATCCTACAAAACGCCATTTACATTAAATTTTTTTGAAATTGAACTGTACCTAATCTTCTGTGACTTAGCAGTCTACGCCCCTCTGTCTTCAGTGCATCAACGTAGTGAAATGAAACACACGAAAACAAATTAAAATATGTTGTGGTGCCCCATTTACATGTGCATGTGGCATTGGCACAGTTCTGCAGATGTGAAGCCTTGTTGCTGCAGTGTGTCCGGTGACCTGTTGTCGCAAATAATGGCTAGGGGCGTGAGAAGTTCCAAATACAAAACAAATAGTTATTTGGTTGGAGATTGTGTCTTTGAAATCTTCCAGTATTTCTTTCTTGCCAAATATACAGGATAAGGACAATTATTAAGCCTACAGAGAGAAATAACTTTGCAAGACAACTTAAAATGTCTGTTATGGAACCAACTCAACCAGAAATTGTAGGTCAGTAAAGTTTGTAAAACAACTAAGTGTTCCTGCACTGAGGTTAGGGGCATTGTTGAGTCGAGTTTTATGCTCAGCTCGGTTTTCACTTTGTGCAGGGAGGTCATCAACCTGCAATGTGCCCATCACCATCACCAGCTAGTCAGCACAGAGGACTTGTTTCATCACTTGTTGACCGGGTGTTTCCGACCAAGCCTTCTCAAACACAAGTCAGAGAGGAGAAGCCTGTGAGGGTTCCACAATCTGCTGTGCCGACATTAAAGCAGTTAGTTGCTGCAGTGATAGACCAGATGTTCCCGGACACCACCCAGTGCAATGGCAACGAAGAAATTATGCTTGATCTAACTGCACCTGCTCGAAACAACAATGGGTAAATAATTTTACCAATGCATGATGCCAGCCATATAAAAAAAGTGTGACAGACTAGAATCACAGTTCTGTTCACTGATTTTGCAAGCTAAATCTCAGAAGTGTTAAGACAAACATGTTCAAAATGTTAACAGAGTTCACTGTAATGTTCAGAAACTAATGTAAAATGCGAGTTTCATACTTCAGTGCTATTGGCTGCCTTTTCAACTACTTGTTTTTCTGTCTGGGAAAGAGGGGTCTACTTTATTGAAATGGCAAATGTGCAAGTTTAAGAAGTGGCGAAAGCTAGCACAATACCGTGCATATTTATATAGAACAAACAGTGACTGCTTACCAAATATTCGTCTGCGAGCTGCAGGTTTATGCATACTATAGGACAATGCATACTATAGGACGTGCATACTCATTTATCCTTTTTCCTGGGACTGTATTTCATCCACTTATTTAACGTTGTCACTCAGCACAAGGCTCGCCTGCAGGATTTGGAACTTAGTGGAATGTTATTGTTGATTCTGTCTGTTGTGTATGTTCGTGCCGAACCTTACGTAATCAGATCGCATGCATGACACGAATGGTGTAGTACTTTCTGGAAGGCAAGCGGGTGCCAGCGATTACGGTGGAACGTTCGATGAGTCGTGTATAAAAGCAAACACGCTTGACCTTGTGGGGTTCTCCCCCTGTGCTCTTGGGACAAAGGGATGACAACACAGTAGTGCAAACAATCACAAGGGCATTTATTGCACCTTTCATAGACTAATGCCTGCTAGCCAAGTTGCTATCCACCAAATATGCCGATGGGTGCGCGACAAAACGCGGAAGTCCGACTCACCGCGACTGGATAATGAGCGAATATGTTTGCCCCATGCTAGACACCAACGCCTGGTCGTTCGTGTGTACGGTCATGCGAGTGGTGGCGTGTTCAAACGATCGTGTTCGTCCATTCCGGAGTAGGCCTCGCGAGATGGTCTTGCAGAAGCATGGATCAGCACATGCGCAGTACCTACATCCATGCCGCTTCCCAACCCTGAGCCAAAGAGGAAAGCCTTCTCCTTTTTGCACTCAAGTAACCCCGCCGTTAGATGGCGTTAGCAGAGCAACACTCGCACCATCTCTCGTGCTACCCTGCAAGCATACTAGCCACGCAGCGAAGCCGGATTACAGGAGACAGGAGCTATGCGAGAAAACAACATATCAGGGGATGCGTGAGAGTCGCGCATCCTCACAACCTACAGATCACATTCCGATTGGTGCTGACTGTGCTTGCCGCTATCGTGCTTCGAGTGTCACTTGCTTTTCTGGGCACAGGTTCGCCCAATAAAAAGTTACTTTCACAATACACATTTTTTGCTACTTTGTTCCTCACAGTCACTAAAACATGGCATTATGTTTAGATTGAGGTCATGATAACCGCAAAGCACAGGTACCGTATCTACTATTCTATTATAAGGCAGTCATGGTGGTGGGGTGATGAGATTGGGAAATTCGCATGCGCAAGTTAGAATCGGCTAGTGCAAGACAGAGGTAATTGGAGATCGCAGAGAGAGGCCTCTGTCCTGCAGTAGACTTAAAGGGGCCCTGAACCACCACTTGGCCTTGGTGAAAAGTGTAGTCTGCGGGTAGCATATGCTGCTATGAACATCTGAGCCAAGTTTTGCTGTTGTATGCAGTGTGTGGAGCTCATAAGTGGAGCTCCACAGAACAGAAGCCTGCTCCTCACTCTCTTCTAGACGCTTTATCTGATAATAAAGTGGATCCCCGTACATGGCTGCTATTGGTAGCTGTGGTCGGCTACGCAGTGTAGATGCCACGGCCATCGCGGGGTTCCGCCACGGGTACACTGGCTAAGCAGGCTGCGGCTCGCTGAGGACAACTGCGTTTGACTTGTCTTTAGCACGTCATAGGCACCAAAATCGGAAGTCGTGGTGTCTACGTTAACATCCGAAATAAAATTTGAACTGCACACCAGGGGGACATTAAGAAGCATTGTGTGCACATCCCACTCTGCCATAGCCTTCGCAATGCAAGATATTGAAGAAGAAATGATAGCACAGCGGAGGCTGTGTTTGATTGCCAATAATTCCGCTTCTGCTGAACGCGTTGGAGTACTTTTTGCAGCAAAATATTTATGAAATGGCCACCGAACAGGCCGCCATTGGAATATGAACCAGGCAACGTTTAACGCCAGAACGTTATCTAGTGAGGCGAGTCTAGCAGTGCTATTGGAAGAATTAGAGGGCAGTAAATGGGATATAATGAAGTTAGGTGAAGTCAGTGAAGTTAGGAGGCCAAAAGAAGCATATACAGTGCTAAAAAGCGGGCACGTCCTGTGCTACCAGGGCTTAGTGGAGAGACGAGAACTAGGAGTCGGATTCCTGATTAATAAGAATATAGCTGGTAACATACAGGAATTCTATAGCATTAACGAGAGGGTGGCAGGTCTTGTTGTGAAACTCAATAAGAGGTACAAAATGAAGGTTGTACAGGTCTACGCCCCTACATCCAGTCATGATGAACAGGAAGTCGAAAGCTTCTATGAAGACGTGGAATCGGCGATGGGTAAAGTCAAAACAAAATACACTATACTGATGGGCGACTTCAATGCCAAGGTAGGCAAGAAGGAGGCTGGAGACAAGGCAGTGGGGGAATATGGCATAGGCACTAGGAATAGCAGGGGAGAGTTATTAGTAGAGTTTGCGGAACAGAATAATATGCGGATAATGAATACCTTCTTCCGCAAGCGGGATAGATGAAAGTGGACGTGGAGGAGCCCGAACGGCGAGACTAGAAATGAAATAGACCTCATACTCTGCGCTAACCCTGGTATCATACAAGATGTGAACGTGCTCAGCAAGGTGCGCTGCAGTGACCATAGGATGGTAAGAACAAGAATTAGCCTAGACCTGAGGAGGGAACGGAAGAAACTGGTACATAAGAAGCCGATAAATGAGTTAGCGGTAAGAGGGAAGATTGACGAATTCCAGATCAAGCTACAGAACAGGTATTCGGCTTTAACTCAGGAGGAAGATCTTAGTGTTGAAGCAATGAACGACAGTCTTGTGGGCATCATTAAGGGGTGTGCAATAGAAGTCGGTGGTAACTTCGTTAGACAGGATACCAGTAAGCTATCGCAGGAGAGTAAGATCTGATCAAGAAACGCCAATGTATGAAAGCCTCTAACCCTACAGCTAGAATAGAACTGGCAGAACTTTCGAAGTTAATCAACAAGCGTAAGGCAGCTGACATAAGGAAGTATAATATGGATAGAATTGAACATGCTCTCAGGAACGGAGGAAGCCTAAAAGCAGTGAAGAAGAAACTAGGAATTGGCAAGAATCAGATGTATCCGTTAAGAGACAAAGCCGGCAATATCATTAGTAATATGGATGAGATAGTTCAGGTGGCTGAGGAGTTCTATAGAGATTTATACAGTACCAGTGGCACCCACGACGATAATGGAAGAGATAATAGTCTAGAGGAATTCGTCGAAATCCCACAGGTAACGCCGGAAGAAGTAAAGAAAGCCTTAGGAGCTATGCAAAGGGGGAAGGCAGCTGGGGAGAATCAGGTAACAGCAGATTTGTTGAAGGATGGTGGGCAGATTGTTCTAGAAAAACTGGCCACCCTGTATATGCAATGCCTCATGACCTCGAGCGTACCGGAATCTTGGAAAAACGCTAACATAATCCTAATCCATAAGAAAGGGGACGCCAAAGACGAAAAATTATAGACCGATCAGCTTACTGTCCGTTGCCTACAAAGTATTTACTAAGGTAATTGCAAATAGTATCAGGAACACCTTAGACTCCCGTCAACCAAAGGACCAGGCAGGATTCCGTAAAGGCTACTCAACAATAGACCATATTCACACTATCAATCAGGTGATAGAAAAATGTGCGGAATATAACCAACCTTTATATATAGCTTTCATTGATTACGAGAAAGCGTTTGATTCAGTCGAAATCTCAGCAGTCATGGAGGCATTGCGGAATCAGGGTGTAGACGAGCCGTATGTAAAAATACTGAAAGATATCTATAGTGGCTCCATAGCCACCGTAGTCCTCCATAAAGAAAGCAACAAAATCCCAATAAAGAAAGGCGTCAGGCAGGGAGATACGATCTCTCCAATGCTATTCACAGCGTGTTTACAGGAGGTATTCAGAGACCTGGATTGGGAAGAATTGGGGATAAGAGTTAATGGAGAATACCTTAGTAACTTGCGATTCGCTGATGATATTGCCTTGCTTAGTAACTCAGGGGACCAATTGCAATGCATGCTCACTGACCTGGAGAGGCAAAGCCAAAGGGTGGGTCTAAAAATTAATCTGCAGAAAACTAAAGTAATGTTTAACAGTCTCGGAAGAGAACAGCAGTTTACGATAGGTGGTGAGGCACTGGAAGTGGTAAGGGAATACATCTACTTAGGACAGGTAGTGACTGCGGATCCGGATCATGAGACTGAAATAATCAGAAGAATAAGAATGGGCTGGGGTGCGTTTGGCAGGCATTCTCAGATCATGAACAGCAGCTTGCCATTATCCCTAAAGAGAAAAGTTTATAACAGCTGTGTCTTACCAGTACTCACCTACGGGGCAGAAACCTGGAGGCTTACGAAGAGGGTTCTACTTAAATTGAGAACGACGCAACGAGCTATGGAAAGAAGAATGATAGGTGTAACGTTAAGGGATAAGAAAAGGGCCGATTGGGTCAGGGAACAAACGCGAGTTAATGATATCTTAGTTGAAATCAAGAAAAAGAAATGGGCGTGGGCAGGACACGTAATGAGGAGGGAAGATAACCGATGGTCATTAACAGTTACAGAATGGATTCCAAGGGAAGGGAAGCGTAGCAGAGGGCGGCAGAAAGTTAGGTGGGCGGATGAGATTAAGAAGTTTGCAGGGACAACATGGCCACAATTAGTACATGAATGGGGTAGTTGGAGAAGTATGGGAGAGGCTTTTGCCCTGCAGTGGGCGTAACCAGGTTGATGATGATGATGATGATGATGATTTATGACATAGCCTGTTTTCACTTCAAGTGCCTTTCTACAATTTGATAAAAAGTGGTTCAGGGCCCATTTAAAAATAGAGTGATGATGATTAAGGCAGTTACGATTATAAGGAAAAGGTGCAGTTGGGGGACCAGAGAGAAGAAGAATCTAACAATATGCACACCAATATAAAGCAATACAGAGTAGCCGAAGGATTGTTCAGACTTGGCATAGGTTGCCCAAAGTACCGAATATAATTGGAAACCCCCGATGTAATTGGTGTGGGTTATATGCGAGTGTTGCCTCGAGGGGTGATTTTTGCCTTATGGTGTGGCTTCTTATGAGTGCCACCCACCTCAAGGCAGCATCTGCATATAACCTGCATCCCGCTTTTACTCCTAAATTTTTCATATCCTCAGTGTGAGTTATACATGCAAAAAATACAATTCTGCCACTTTGCTGGGATGGCTGTCTTGCTAAGCTAATTAGGCTGATCCTGGAGACTGTGTAATCAAAGTGTGCACAGTCAGCGGACTTGGTGGGCCAAGCCTGACACCAGTGCATGATATGTATCCTCATAATACCTTAATAAATCGCATCATCCACACGCCTCATAGCATTATCCAGCAGAGCTAACCAATAAGTCTACTCAGCAGCTTACCTCAGCAGTTCTACAGAGAAGCTATCGCTTGACTTTGACAGTGGTGCTCGAATAGATCCTGCCAGTTTCTTTAACTTGTTCAATTTTACAACAGTCCAGAATCTTGGATTATTTTAGTTCGAGTTATTGTGGTTCAACTATGGTTGAGTATTGACACCTTCATTGATATTAAGTGGCCTTTCTTTTCACCCACACAGTGCCCCTGGTGTTCCCCTTGCCACCCTTGCCACCCTCGAAGACCTTTCGCCAGTCATTGCTTTGGATATTGAGGCATCATTGGCAAAAGCAGCTCGAAGACTCACTCTGGACGGGACTTCCCAAAGGCTGCAGACAGTCGAGGAAGGCTCTGACACTGACAGTCTCCTAAGCACAGGCACCGGTGGCACTCTCGATGATCGGCAGATTGACTGCCTTCTGCTAGACCGCGTGCTCGAACAGGACTACCAGGAGGTGCTGAACTCCTGCAGGGACTCCTCACATTTGTAGGAAGGGCTTGTCAAAGACGTGCAAATGAATGTTGCTATTTATGTGTGTTAAAGCGCGAGGTTAGCTGTGTCATTGTATATGGTGGATGGAGTGTGGCAGTGGTGCATGAACGCTGTTAAGTCTGTGCTGCCATTTTTTGTGCATTGTATTAGTAAATGCTTTTGAAGCTACTGTCAGGCATATAAATTCGGCACAATGTGTATGTTGCCTACATGTCTGAGTTATGCTTTTAGTTCACAGAACACTGAAGGGGTTGTAGGGATACTTACTTATAATTACCTAGAGAGAAAAGCGGCACTACAGTCCTGCTGCATGCAAGGGAATGCTAGCAAGCAGTGGCTTCTGATTGTTTTTCTCTGAGAGGCAAAATAAATTGAACATTAAACAGGCACTGCTGATGGAGTGACCTGTATTCTGTCTGTAATAATGATTTAATCTCTACCAAAAAAAATTTGCAATGTGCTGCATTCCTTACATTAATACAGTTGAACCTCGATATAACAAACACAATTATATAATGAATTATCTGATATAACGAAGTAAATATAAAATTTAGTTGGCCACATTTTATTTTCATAGAGTGTTCTACTGCTATAACGAAATTGAATATGTATCCAATTCGGTAGTGGTTACAGCGAAGCAAATATTTGTTTGCAGGTACCTTAAAATGTATATATCTTGGCAACAATAAATGTCAAATACAGTTGCTGACCGATTTTTCAAACACCTTTTGGACTTGTGCAATTATTTGCATTTCCCTGCGGTACTGCCAACTAGCCCTACTTCTAGCATTAAAATAATGACAGAGATTTCGTTTTCCAGCATGAATTGGCACAATGTTTCCGGCATGAATAGCGCGTGCTGTGCCACAATCAAATCGGCCATGAACAAAGTTGTTGTCATGTCAAATGGCACAAAACCACAACTTTTGTTGCCAACTTCCAACGAAACGATGATAGTTAGGCTTAGCAGCCAAAGCAGTACGATCATCAGACTGGCTGGTGACAAGCTGTCGCGGGGAAGCTACAATGCCGGAAGCCAACTAGAATGCCTAGCTATCGTATGCAGAATCTGCTTGTGTCCCGATGATGGTGGGACACAAAAAATGGCAGCAAATGTGTTAGCTGTTTCAAAATGGCAGGTGATTGGAACCAACCGGGTGACGTTTCGAAGGAGCCACAACGACGCATTTTGTTCTTTAGATGACACTTTTAAAAAGGTTGCAGTTAGATGTTAAAAAGTGGCAGGAACAAAAATTAAGGTGGTGTCAGACGAAAGTGGTGTCAAATCATAACTGCCGATGTTAGCTACAGTGTTCTTAAATTTTTCAAGTTTTTAAGGCCGAGTTTACATATAACTATCTACTGATATAACGACCACTTTTTGCAGAACTAACAAGTTTGTTAAAAATGGGTTCGACTGTATATGCAAATGAACTTTAATGCAAAGTTTATTATGGAAAAGCGAAGGCTTGTTGTGGAAACCTAATTCCTAAAAAGCTTTATTTGTGTCTTTTTATAAGCCAAGCAGCATTCAAAACAAGCTAAACATTCCATATCTCAGCATTCCCTTGTTGGCACAGTGCTTGTTAAGATAACTCACATAGACGGTGACAACACATTTCTCACCAGGTAGTATTCCTGTGTCATAGACACATGGTAACTTTTGCAATGCTGAGGCAAATTTGTAATGTACGGTATGCTCTCTTCTAGGAGTCGTCAGATTCTGCTGGCCTTTTGCCATGTAGCCAGACAAACAACCTGATGGTGCGCAAAAAATGGCTCTTTAAGTGGTTGCAATGTGTAATGGCTTTCCTGGTCTCTAAGAACTCTGCAGGCTTTATAGTGCTCAATACCAGTTTACTTGTTTGCACTGGCCATGGGGGTAGTTGTTCTTTGCTTGCATCATGGCAGCCATGTAGTTAGTCCTACTGCAATTGTTTACTCGCTATGAAAAACGATGTGTCATTTCTGTGAGTTTGCTTCTCTTGCTGGGGGATAACTGTTTCTGAGATAATTCACCTGATGGCTGTATTGGGCAGTGTCCACCAAATTGATCACCTTTAATGCAGTGAATGGCGGTAATGTTGTGATCAATGATGTGACCATTAGTGTCGGTGCAGACTGCTGGCATCAAGAGTAGCTAGGAATAAATCTGCTCATGCTGTTGTCATGCTGATCCAAGTGACCATGGTAATCCAAGAAACATCCAATTATGATTTGAATGTCTTGTTATACAGGGATATTCATGCTGGTTATCCAAAGGATATCTTTGTGGCATAATATCCACATGTATGGAAGCTTACATAAAAGTCCCAGTGGACGTACATACAATGGATGCTTACTAATTCCTGTTCTGGCATTTCACAATATGAAGGTTCTGCCACTTAACTTTCTTTTGTCGTCTCTTCCCCAAAAAAATTATGGGTAGAATGTCAATAACAGAAATAAATGTACGAACTCTGACACAGATCTAAACGTTTTCTACCATTCATGTTCTCATGAATACATATTCTCATGAAGCGGAATAGGTAACAAGAATTGTTGGAAAATGTAAATAAACGTAAATTGAAAGATACCATGTGATAAATCTTGATCACATTGAGTATGTAATGCGTTTTTACAACTGGCAAAATTCACTATCATAACTTTACACCTGTGTCTTGGGCCAACACCCATTTGTGGCCCAGTTGTTGCTTGCATATAAGTGCGAGCAAACTGAAGCTATGTGGTTCTAAAGTAGTTGGATTACCCGCATGCGATTGAATTTAATATTTACTTTTTTGCTTAAGATGAATAAACTTGTACTTCTGGCATGCAATATGCTTGCCTATGTCGATCCAAGTGGAAGTCTGTCAGGAATTTGAAGATACCTTACAGATATCTAGGGTATCCAAACAGGATTTCCAGTTATCGTTCAGCAAATGTTCATGGTTACTTGAAGGAGCCGATGTTATGCCGTGAACTGTGGCGGAATTGTTGACAAATCACAGGAGCTATAGAAATAAGATATCAAAACCGTCTGTTACTTTTCTTAGTGCATTGCATTTTGAGCTGCTTTGTAAAAATGTGCTATGCTTTCATGATTGTGAAAAATAATTTTAAAAATAAATAGGAAATGGATGTTACTGTTATGATTTGGTAATCATTTTACTGTCTACATATACAGTTTTTGTTGATGAGAATCACTAGATGTGGAGAAACACAGCAACAGCTTAACTTGTTTTCCTTAGCACATGTAAATTTGAACTGTTTTTGTTTGACTTTCAAGAAGCACTCATACAAGAAAATAACTGGAGAAAGGGTAATGAAATTAGATTGACTGAGTCATGGCAACATCCCAAAGCAATGCTAGGGCTTAGTAATGGATAACATCACCATAGTTTGCCAAGTTGTTTACTGCCGCCTAATTGGTACTTTTGATGCCTGTATAATTTCAATAGGTTATTACGGTGTTGTACATTGCTGGTACACCTTGGATATTATTTAGACAGGCTCAGTTGCAATGAAGATGCAGCTGATGACATACTATGCTCCCTCTGATTGTGTTTAAAATGTGGCAGCTCATTAGCACTCATTCTTGGCAGCGATTGTGCGCGTCTTAGTGCACTTCAGAAAAGAGACATCTGTTGGATGAGGCAATTACCATGGTGGAGTACAGGCAGATGAAATGATGTTCCATTTATTGATTAGCTGTTGTAATTTTTACCTATTTCATACTCTATAGCCCAAGGCATGTTTTGTGCTTCAATTTCATTGTGAATTGCTATGAATGTTCCTTTCTTATCTTCAACTATGTGATATTAGCTGCAGTTTTATTCTAGTCAAGAGAGTTAAATGCACACAAAGTTATTGTTGCATTGCCTTCTGTAAGCATATTTTCATGCAGCTTCGTGTTTTCCTAGATTTTTTTTAAATACATATATGAGTGCAATACGATTTATCTGATGCACTTCTGTGTGTGGTCTTAGGACAGTATTGCCATACTTTACTGAATTCTGAGGAGTTGTCTTAATTCACTGTTGTTCTCAATTTTTCTTTTCCTCGCTCTCAATTGGTGAAGAGGACATCTCACTTCTTTTGTCCTGACAGGTATACCTGAAAGTTATGACCTCAATTTAAATGTGCAAATCATTGGTTCTCTTTATTTTTCTTATGTTGGCGGGAAATAATAAAAGGATTGTTACGTATGTATGCTACATATGGAAAACTCCACCTTGTGTGTTTCATCATGTGCAATATGAATAAACAAAGGAATGAAAACTCTGGAATAAATCATATCTTCTGTGCTGTTGAGTGGATGCACATATGCATGTGCTGTGTGACTGCCCTCAGTACATGGAAAAGTGACAAAAGTTGAGCAATGATCTTATGTGCCTTGACAGCCCACCATTGTCGGAGGATGTTATTTTGTGCCCTCGGCACAAATTTTTCAGGCCAGACGTTACTTGACTTTTTAAAAAGTATGGGTCTGGACTATAGGCTTTGAGTGGACCTAATTGTTTGCTATATGTTTTACTTCCTCCTTCTGTCGTCATCTTCACCCACCATGCTGCTCTTACCTCTTGCCCCAGTCCAGAGTAGCCAGCTAGATGAATGTACCTCAGGCCTACCTTTCTGCTCTTTGTATCGTTAAATTTTCTCTCTCTCTCTCTTGTGGCAATCAGGCTTTTTCCTGCATGCAAAGAATGCTTGCACAAAGTGAGGCACATGCTAGCCTGGTAAATGGCAGTGCTTCAGCTTGTACTGCATGGTTAAAAACATGATTGAACCATGCTTTTTAATGACAGCCTGCACCCCCACCGCGTCTTTGGTTAAAAACAAAATGTTACCACACAAGCAGGTCTCATTCCTTTGCAGGTCAGTTTTAATTAAAGGTTCAGAGGAATGTCAAAAAGCAGTATAGATTGCACCATGACAATTCAATGAAGCACCATGCTGCGCCACTATCCTCTTTTTTTTTTTCTTTAATCTAGCAAGGACATACGGATCATATCCACAATGCGGTACTGGCCAGGAAATAAATGGATTATTTTGAATATTGCTGAATTAGTTCTTCACGTGACACATTACCCGCCTGAGGGGCATTCCGCAAGCTATAGCTCTTGAAGCCCATGAAAATTAAAGGCTTATTATGGTGCAGCATTCTGCCTTTCATTTATTGGAATCCGCCTGCACACCATTTGATATCTCGCTTCTTTTTTAAACCGAAGAGGACTGCGTATAGTATAACCAAACATTTTATAAACATATTTTACTATCTCACTCTTACGGAAAGGGTGATCGCCGTGTGCGGGCGGACCGAAACCACTAACCGAAACTTCGATGATGTGCGAATCACAGAGGCTGGACATAAAATGAGGGTATTTATAAGAATTCAAGTGAGAAACATCTGCACAAATTTCCGTCTTAATGTACGTTTTTCTTTTGTAGTTAAATGCCAGTCCAAAAGTCCAAAAAATGTCGTATTGTAGTTGTCAATGGCATTGCAAGCCAATCCAATGCAAGTCAAACCGATAAACGCGGATAAAATTGGTGGGAAAAGTGTGTGGCAGGATTTTTGGTAGTTGAAGCAGTTGAAATGTGATTCTAGCCGTCGCGTTGTTTCATCTTCGTTCGAAAGGCAATGATACGCAAAAAGACAACTGCTAATGTTGCCTTCAAGGAAGAGAAGCTGCTGCTTCACTGTGAATGGGACCAGTGCGACTTCTCGTGCGACGACAGCCCTGTATATTACCAGCACGTAAGAAAGCACTTGGATGATGACCTGACTTTTGTGGAAACAAACATGTGTCCTTGGAGGGACTGCGCTGAGGCGCTGAGTAATACCTCCGAGTTACGCACGCACGTGTTTTATCATGCTTTTCATTGTAAGATTAAATGTTACGGCCAGAACCTCTTGGACAGACAAAATGCGCAAACTATGCGCTGCCTAATGGACAAGGGCTCTCGTAACATCATTTCCGAAACTCCCGACAAGTACCAGTGCCAATGGACAGGTTGCGATGACTGCTTCGAAAATCCTGAAGCATTCTACATGCACGTCAGTTGTCACGCAGAAGAGTCATGCGGCGGGGCGCGGTCGTCGTCGAAGCTGCCCTGCGCTTGCGGTTGGGGTTCCTGTGAGGCTACCTTTGCTACGATGTACAAATTGAGGGAGCACGTTCGTACGCACACGCAGGAGAAAAGGTTGGCATGCCCGAACTGCGGCGGCGTGTTCTCGTCGCGCACGAAACTGCTGGACCACTTTGCGCGCCAGGACGAGCGATCTAGCCACAGTTGTATCTACTGCAGTCGCAGCTTCAGTTCAGAGCGCCTTCTGCGTGACCACATGCGGCTTCACGTGAACCAGTACAAATGCCCGCTGTGCGACATGACGTGCCCGACGCCTTCGGCGGTCAAGGGCCATATGCAGTGGCGTCATTCGTCCCTGCGGCCTTACGCTTGCGACCTGTGCGACTACGCTGCAAAGCAACCGTGCGACTTGAGAAAGCACCTGCTGACGCATTCAAACAAGGGCTATGCGTGTCCGTACGATGGTTGCGATTTCGCCGAGCGTAGCAGCCACTTTCTGCGTAACCACATACGTGATGAACACCTCAAGTGCCCTAAGGGCATCTACATGTGTCATATCTGCCAGAAGCAGTACTCCAAGGGAAACTCGCTGTCACGGCATCTGGTCTCCCAGCACCGCTTCAAGTGGCCATCGGGTCACACGCGCTTCAATTACTTCTGCAACAAGGACAACATTTTCACAGTGCAGACAGTTCGTTATGAGAGCCTTGACCTTGCTGCGGCCAGTGCAGCCATTCCAGAAGAAATGAACACCGACACAGCAAGCACTCTATCTGAGCCTCAAGTTCTTACCACTGCAGTGACTGACGAAGCATCAGAGCAACCAGTGAAGTTGGTACAAATTGTCCAGACAAACGAAGATGGTTCGACAGTTGTGCAGGTGGCTCAGGTGTTGGCTGAGCAGCCCTTTGAACTTCCACAAAGCATACAAGCACACCCCACGAGCGAACTCAGTGAAGAGAGTTCTGCTGGCTCAGATGTGCACATATAAGCAATTGCACTTTCAACGGGTCCTGGGGACAAGCATTTCCAAGGGGCACACTTAACTTTGGATGTTTACATGTGTACTGAAGTTGCAAATTGACACTGTTGTGCTTCCAGCAGTGATATAGGTTCCTTGGCTCCTTTGGCAGCAAATGTGGCACCAACATATATGGTTGACAGTGGTAGAAGCAAAACGGGCTTGGTATTTATTAAATGGTTCCTGAAACTGTTGTCCCCTCCTTGTGTTACCTGTTATCTGCCATTCATATTCTATGGGTTTGTCAACAAAAGTGCAATGCCTGCATTGGTTGGTTTTCTTGGGCGTTCTGTAACCCGTATGTTGAAGTAGATAGCTTTAAAAATGTACTTTGACATTAATGTGAACTTGTCAGTGCATAAATCTTGGTGCAGCTTGTATAACAGTTCACTCAGCATTGGGAATTTCTTAGTTAATTTAGTAGGGAATGGAAAGACTGATCTATGGGCTCAGAACTCATAAGAGTATGTTCCACCAGCCGAGTGAGAGACCCTGTAGATGTCCATGGGGCTCTTCTCACTTTGACCTATCTCAATTGTTTACCTCGGAGGTAGTGTGAAAGAAACAGGAGGGCTGTGCAACCACACATCCAAAATGGAATATGAAATGTGATATGTGTGCAAGATTGCAGTGCTTATGTGTCAGTCATGATAACGAGTTTGCCAATGATCTCCAGATATCCTTGTACTGCATTAACCGGATGTAAATTCAAGAAAGAGCTAGGTTCACAGCAAGTTTGAGGTTTGGAGTGAGCGATGGTGGTTCAACAAAGGAGCCAATGTTTCGACAAGAAGATTCGTCTTCATTATAGCAGCAAGGCTGCTGACCTGATGCATGTACAAAGACAATTTCCCTGTTCTTTTCCGCTGATGACATGTCCCCTTGTTGAAACGGCTCCAGCAACACTGCTTGTTTGACCACTGTCGGTCAACCAAGTGCGTCGCCCTATGCCTGCGAATTTCCTGATTGCTTCACTCTAAATCTCTGCCCTCTAAAACTGCATCCATCTTCCTCTCGCTTCCATTGCTACTCAAATAGACCATAAGTTATCTGCATTACGCATCATAATGACCTGCCAAACTTCACTCCTGTTGCCAGAATATTCCCACTGGCAAGTTGGATCTGTAATCCATGCTACTGTCTTCCTACCTTTCATTGTTGTGTGTACTTTTCCTGCCATGACTTGTTGCATGGCCCTTAGCTTCATATTGATTGCCTTTGTTAGCCTCTAAAGTTATGGGCCTGTAGGCTACTACTGGCAGAAGGCAGTGATGATATGCTTGTGAGCCAATACAAATTAAGAAAAAAAATGTTTGAAACTTGTCGGCATAAATGTGCAGGTCAGGGGGTGTCTTCTGCAGTTATCCAGCATTTACAATTAGTGCTTTGTTTGAAACTATGTTAATGGGCTTAAAGAGAGGAAATCAATGCAGTCACAAGTGGCATTTATGGCTGAGTATCTCATTGAGAGTGTTGCATTAGATCAGGCCAAGCAAAGAGTCAGAAATAAAAAGAAGGTGGCTTCAACAAAATGTTTTCGAACATCCTTTGCAAATGGCGAAAAATTTCAACTTCTAAAAAATTTCATGATTAGTAGCAGTGTGCTCATGAGTTCATGAATGAGCAGCATTAAGAAGAAAAGTTCAAGCAAGAAAGGTTCACATGGTGATACGAGATTGGTCGAGCAAGGGACCTAGGCAAAGTGAGGGAAGACCACTGTGGCAACCACGGCTTTGCAGATTCATTGCTCAAATTTTTGTTTGACGTAAACTGAAGCACATTCCGAGTTAAAGGAACGTTAAGGCGGTGCGGGTGAGAACTGCCGTGGAGCACTTCTTGGACACATGAAACAGCTTGCTGAGTTGATCATGCACTTATGGACAATTCAGCCGCACTGAGTGCTTATTAAGTATACATCTAAATAAATGTTAAGTGGCTGCATAACATTTGCGACCAAATGCAGCAGCACCATGACTTGCCATGTATAGCACTGCAGAAGACAAGCAGAAGTGAGGACCTGGAGTTATCATCAGCAGCAGCATGGTTACGCCCACTGCAGGGCAAAGGCCTCTCCCATACTTCTCCAACTGCCTCGGTCATGTACTAATTGTGGCCATGACGTCCCTGCAAACTTCTTAAATCTCATCCGCCCACCTAACTTTCTGCCGCCCCTTGCTACGCTTCCCTTCCCTTGGAATCCAGTCCGTAACTCTTAATGACCATCGGTTATCTTCCCTCCTCATTACATGTCCTGCCCATGCCCATTCCTTTTTCTTGATTTCAACTAAGATGTCATTAACTTGTGTTTGTTCCCTCACCCAATCCGCTCTTTTCTTATCCCTTAACATTACACCCATCATTCTTCTTTCCATAGCTCATTGCGTCGTCCTCAATTTAAGTAGAACCCTTTTCGTAAGCCTCCAGGTTTCTGCCCCGTACGTGAGTACTGGTAAGACAGCTGTTATACACTTTTCTCTGGAGGGATGATGGCAAGCTGCTGTTCATGATCTGAGAATGCCTGCCAAACGCACCCCAGCCCACTCTTATTCTTCTGATTATTTCAGTCTCATGATCCGGATCCGCGGTCACTACCTGCCCTAAGTAGATGTATTCCCTTACCACTTCCAGTGCCTCGCTACCTATCGTCAACTGCTGTTCTCTGCAGAGACTGTTAAACATTACTTTAGTTTTCTGCAGATTAATTTTTAGACCCACCCTTCTGCTTTGCCTATCCAGATCAATGAGCATGCATTGCAATTAGTCCCCTGAGTTACTAAGCAAGGCAATATCATCAGCAAATCGCAAGTTACTAAAGTATTCTCCATTAACTCTTATCCCCAATTCTTCCCAATCCAGGTCTCTGAATACCTCCTGTAAACACGCTGTGAATAGCATTGGAGAGATTGTATCTCCCTGCCTGACTCCTTTCTTCAATGGGATTTTGTTCCTCTCTTTATGGAGGACTACGGCGGCTGTGGAGCCACTATAGATATCTTTCAGTATTTTTACATACGGCTCGTCTACACCCTGATTCCGTAATGCCTCCATGACTGCTGAGGTTTCGACAGAATCAAACGCTTTCTCGTAATCAATGAAAGCTATATATAAAGGTTGGTTATATTCCGCACATTTCTCTATCACCTGATCGATAGTGTGAATATGGTCTATTGTTGAGTAGCCTTTACGGAATCCTGCCTGGTCCTTTGGTTGACAGAAGTCTAAGGTGTTCCTGATTCTATTTGCGATTACCTTAGTAAATAGTTTGTCAGCAAGCAACTGACAGCAAGCTGATCGGTCTATAATTTTTCAATTCTTTGGCATCCCCTTTCTTGTGGATTAGGATTATGTTAGCATTCTTCCAAGATTCCGGTATGCTCGAGGTCATGAGGCATTGCGTATACAGGGTGGCCAGTTTTTCTAGAACAATCTGCCCACCATCCTTCAACAAATCTGCTGTTACCTGATCCTCCCCAGCTGCCTTCCCCCTTTGCATAGCTACCAAGGCTTTCTTTACCTCTTCCGGCGTTACTTGTGGGATTTCAAATACCTCTTGACTATTCTCTGTTCCATTATCGTCGTGGAACCTGGAGTACTGCTTATTTATTATGAAAGCAAATAATACAGATACTTGTACCAGTTTTACCATACACAGGCGGCTGCACAATTCTTATCCTGTTTTTTCTCAATTTATTCTCTCACAACTAGGCTTCTGCCGAGGCTAATTGACATTTTAATTGCTTTTTACTTCACTGCTCTGCGCCACAGGTATACTAAAAGAGCAGGTGAAAAGATGGTACCCACTGAAGGTACATAAGAAAAGTGTACGCCATGAAGATGACAACTATAAATTTGTTCACTGTACATAGATGCCAATTATTCTAGGAAGTTATGTTTAGCCATGATTTAACTTAAAATCAACCAAGATTTCTTCACTTGCTCAAAAGAGAGAACCTAATTCAAGTCAATTCCTCAAACTCTACTGTACACTTACCATAAGTACATGGATGACCCTTAGCAAGTATGGGTTGAACAATATGTACGAATTATTTAAAACTTTACACAAAAGTTAGTCTCGAAGTGCAATGCCATCAGCATTATCGGGACATCAGGACACAAAGCAATATTTGCTGATGTCTCGTAGCAATCGATATAGGTACAATGATGTCGCTTATAAAAAAAGGAAACGAGATTGCTGCACGCACTTCTGGCTGCGCCCGTGCGTGGAAGCTGCTGCAATCACAGGAGCGGAGCAAGTTATAGTGTGTCGTGACTCGTGACGCACTATGCTGCTGGGTACCAAAACAGGTTTAAACAGGGTTTTAGAAACAAATATAGGATATTTTTTTAGGGCACTCTGACTCCTGTCAGAATTTTTTCCTGGGACATTAAAGGCTTTGGACCTTCATTGAATATAAAAAAAAATATATTGAGAATATCATGTCAGTGCTCCTTTAAAACATGATGTAGTGAATAGCTTTCCACAGGTAATGCTTTTTTTCTAATTATGGCGTTTTACGAGCCAAAACCACCTTCTGATTATGAGGCACGCCGTAGTGGAGGACTCCGGAAATTTGGACCACCTGGGGTTCTTTAACGTGCACCTAAATCTAAGTACACGGGTGTTTTCGCATTTCGCCTCCATCGAAATGCAGCCGCCGTGGCCAGTATTCGATCCCGCGACTTCGTGCTCAGCAGCCCAACACCATAGCCACTGAGCAACCACGGCGGGTTTCCACAGGTAATGCTAAGCAGTGTATTTGCTTGCACAAGTGAACTAGAAATATCTGAAGTTCTTCCATGAACGAATTCCCAAATATTATGGTTCTCTCGCCTAATCTAACTATTGTGGTCAAACATGTTTGTGTGATATCCGTCGGCCAATGCCCATCCCTGTTTCAGCCATTCACAGGAAAGTATAGTAGGAAGGTTAGGTGTGCTGATGTATCATATTTGTGCTAAACTTAAATGTGGGAACCTGTGACGTGTTCATTCATATGCAGAATTAAGTGGTCTTGGTTACTCATATTGGTGATAAAACCAGTGCAAAACGAAATGACTTTTTAAAAGCTTCTTGTCAATTTTTACTCTTAAATTCCCATGCCTATACCTACGTTTTTATTAATGTAGGACTTTACGCATAATGCTTATGCGCAATGCTTAGGCATGGATCAGAAGGCCAAAACAAAGCAACCATGTCAGTAACCATGGACATTGAAGCATGCTACATTAAAAAAAAAAAAAAAGAATGAGAAAGAAAGGAAGCTTCTCGGTAATTTTGTTTAAGTCCCAGGCTAGGTTTGTTGTTTAAGAACTATTCAAGGTCTGTATGGAAATTCAAGATTAGAAAAATATTCTATTCATACTCGATTTGATGCCATGACTGCTCATTCGTATTTAGTATGGCTTAAAAATTCTTCGCAATCATCAAAAGCCACATTTGACATGCTCTTACAGTTTCCTGGAAGCAAGAAGCATCACACTTAATCTCTTGTAGCATACATAGCAGTAAGTTTTAAAGATGATGACACAATGGCATCTTTCTTCTGGAGTGATATAAAATTTAAAATTTGCACAGCTCATATTTCGCAAAGGTCATGTTAACCTAACAATATCTTTTTCAATTGTGTATGATGGGGTGCAAACAAAAGCTGGTTAAAAACAAAAATGGAGGAGAGAAATATATTCTCTCTTCTTGTTCATAATAAAGGAAAATTGACACGAAATTTCCGCCTCGCCTTTTTTTTGTCTATTAGCCAACGACTCTGTAATCATGGTATGCCGCTCTCAATTCCTCAAACGCGCAACAAGCAAAGAAGTATAACGTCATTTAATGTGGTGAATTCAAAAACCGCGCGGAAATTTTTTAAGCTTCAGACAACGGGAGATAGGCGGGAGAATGTGAGAAGGGCGCCGCGCGCGTTCTGCACAAATCTGGAGACAACTCGTCACATCCTAATGCAATGCGAAGGTATTGATCCAGCGAGACCTGTAGGTAACGCCCACCTTCCGGAAGAGCTGGGATTCAAAGAGGATAGAAGCATGCATTAACCGGTAAGCAATCGAGATAAGCAAGAGGCGGTGAAATTATCCGCGGAAAAAAATATCGCCGTTCCTCCAGAAAGGCGAAGCACTGATTGCGAAAGCAAATTAGGAGATAGCCGTGCGAAGTAAGGATAGTAGTTTTATTGGCTGTATAAACTTGTAAACATTCGCTTACTAACTAAATTAACAATGATAGAATGTGTAAGCGGGACTCAACGAGGACATAGAAACAGACACACACAGAGACGGCGCTGTCTTTGTATGTCTGCTTCTTTCTATGTCCTTTTTCAGTCACGCTTATACACATTATATCATGAATTCAAACCAACTAGCCCGCCAACGTGTTCCAACTAAATTAACCGGCACGGTGTCACGCGTGCACAGGTAGACATGAACACATTTCGCTCGATGAGCGCAGAAACTCGCTGTCGAAATTCTGGAGTGAGGAATCACGGCAGCAGCAAACGAATTGACCTTCATGCATCTCTCACTTCAACGCGAACGAAACGTCGAAAGCACAGCGCATACGAAGCTACCGGCACTACGCGCATTCTGCAAACATCGCAGATCGCTTTGAATATGAGGCCCTAGCAGGCGCGCACTTCAGCCACGTCGCAGACCGCTTCCAAGACACGAGCGCCGGCAACGCGTCTCTACGGCGTCCGCCAAAGGCGTCTACTACGGCGTCCGCGATTTGCGTGGCCAACGCCGTATCACACGCCGCGGTTGTCTCCACTTTGTACGGCGGGCAGGCGAGGAGGACGTCGAGGCAGCGTAGCAGCCGCCGGAGAAGAACGCCCTTCCTCCCTCGCCTCACCCCGTGCTTCACGTGCGAGAGCAGAGGGCACGCATCAGGGCCGCGTTCCTCGCTCGCGCAGCGAAATTGAACCGCGTTCGCTCACTCACCCTCACACGATTTCACTAATACGGAACCTCACGGCGACGCCGACGGCACAAATGAGCCTGGAGTGTCCATATAATTGCTATCGCAATAATAATTAAAAAAAAAAACAGGGAAAAGATTGATAGGGACCGGATTCGCTACAGGCGTCGGTAGTTACATATGCTATATGCCTGCTATATAAACCTATGTATAGCTACAAGGCAGCTACATATAGAGGTTTTTAGGAAATAGAGAAACAATGAAGAAGAAATAAACAAAATTCTATAATGATAAGCATGTATAAATTACCTGATTAGCTCAAAGCAGTATACGTGACTATATGTCACCGGCCCGCTTAGAAGGGGATGCCAACAAATCATCATCATCGAAGCGACATCAGGGAACCAAGCTTATTATATCCCGTGTCGTATGCAGAAAAGCGCAGAGTGAAATTGAAACAAAAAATGGTTATGCGGCGTTATTCCAGCTCATTGTTTGGCTTGCGACCACTGGACCAGGCTCGGCACGTGCCTCAGTGGTTTGTGACCATTATACCTCCGATTTTCGTTACGTGCAGAGATGAGTTGTTAGCAAGCCATATGTCAAGAATTCGCGCTCCTTTCGGCTCGCATTTTGAAAGTCACCCTAAAGGAGGCTATAATTGGTGATCTTTTTGCACATCAAAGGAATTCTGGCGCGACACTGTATGGGGTCGACAGCTATATTAAAGAAAAAACAAGAAAGAAGGGGGGGGGGGGAAGCAGGGTACGGATTTTTCGTGTCAGTACCCTTTTAAACTTTGGTATAGCTGCAGCATTAATAACATGGACACAAGAAAGGTGACAGGAAAATGCTTCGTCCTGATACCTTTCTTGCTTCCATCTAGTTAATGCCACTGTTACTGCTTTAAGAATGGTACAAAGCTGACATTTAAACGACTCAGTATCATTCCAAAGAGAAAAAAGTCAAGCTTCGGGTAAGGAATCTTTTTCCTGAAAATCAAGCGATCTTTTGGCCAATGCCCCATAGCGGGTATGAACCACTCTTGGAAATAAACAAACATAAGGAATGAAGAATAAAACGACTACAGCAAGCTGTGTTACAAGGAAGATCATTTGTTGCACAAGCATCCTTGAGAAAGCGTCCAAAAGCAGAGGCTATCAAAGAGAGATGTCAAACTTCGATATAACAAACACGGATATATAAAACTTGGTTGGCCATCATTTGCATCAGTGGAGTACTCCACTGCAACGTGCGTCACATACTTCACCGAAGGAATTGGAAAAACCAACGACGCGTCTCGTATATAACGCATGAAAACTGGGAGAAAACAAGAATTCAGTAATTGTTTTCAAGGCACATAGTCACTCTACATACTTCAAATTTTCGGCACACGTGACGCATAGCAAGGCCCCATATATGTATATATATATATATATATATATATATATATATATATATATATTCAAATATAACATTATTGCTGTTGTCATCACTGATCACCTAAAGGCCGTAAGGAAACTTCGCAAGCGTTCCATATATAACGATACCCCCATCTAAGCAGATCACAAACAACGCTTTAGCAATTTTTGTTTTCCCCCCTATTGACTCAAACACCTCAGAATGTGTCTGGATAACACCCTTAACATTTCATCAAAATGTAAACTTCATAAATGATATACTTTAAAGAAACTTGAAAACACGCATATAACCTTCGATCTCCACTAACTCCAAGGCTCTACATTTACATCTAAGTGGTGAACACCTCAGTCGCGGTTCCGAGGGAATGAAAAAAAGAAATGAGTGGGGGGAAGAGAATACGGGATGGGAACGTGCCAGTATTTCCAAGTATCTGCATTTACATCTAGTACTGCCACCCGATTCATAGCCGATACCCCGTAGTGGGTCTAGCCATAGCGTTAGGCACCAAGCAAAACCAAAGTGCAGCGTGGAAAATGCAAAGAAGAAGAAAAAGATGACGGCCACGCTCTATGGTAGGCTGCTGATGCTCCTACTGACCTGTTTTCCGGGCTTTGTTCAAGGTACGTGGAACAGAAGTGCATGACAAAAGCTGCTCCGGTCACAAAATTGTACTTCTTTTTTTTAGCTCGGGCTCTCGAGTTCGGTTTGATTCGTCCTAAGCATCTCCTGTATTAGTGCCTTATTCAGCACGTCCAACGAACCGCCCGTGAGCGCATGTTGCAAGCATTGCGCTTTCCGTGACGTCAGCTTTGCCTTTTTTTCTTATAGAACCAATACAGTGCTAATGTTTAGACCTGAACTGTTATATTCCGACCATTGTACACGGTATGCTGGTTATCTGGTAGAGTTCAGTTCAAGCCTCATCCAGCAAAAGCAGAGTTCCTTCAGCGCAAGTTATCTGGCCAGATAATTAAATAGGTGCATTGCATCGATATATTGTCGCGCTGTCGTGACAGTGTAGAATAAGGCACTGCCAAAAGCGCGAGGTGAGAAAGTAACTAATTAATGGGCGAACTTAAGCCCAGAGAAATAACACCCAAAGCACCACGGCAGCGACTAGACCGATCGCCGGTCGTAAAAATAGGGTTTAGACGCGTCGGCTATTTGATCGTACCTTCCAGCGTTGTATATCGCCGGGGCTCGCGCATGTTCCAGAATGTACAGCGCTATTCTCTTTGCGCATGCAATCTGATTAGGCAAAGATTCTTCCGCTATATAATCGGCGACAACATTCGAGAAATTTCCGATACAGGAAGGCCCCTCTTTCGCCGAGCGATAACGTTGTAACAGTGGTCAAACGGTGAAAAACGATCACATGAAGGACATAAACAATGTACATTGGTCAATATGATTTACATAAAACATGCACCATTTAATGAGATAGGGATAGAAAGTTGCAACTTGGAGATACTCTTGCGGCCCTTTACACGCATGACTAGTCAGTGTATGTATATAAAGAAAAGTAAAAGAATAAAAGGGAGAACCCACTAAAGAGGATTAGGAACACTAGAAAATTGCATCTCAAAACAATCTTTCCAGATGTAGGAGAAAAGGCCACTGTAAAGTGAAACAACAGCGACAACAACAACAAGAACAAAAAGGCAAGAAGAACAAGGCCTAGATAACATGCAAACAAACAAGGAAGCAAACAAACAAAATGTAAGCAAGTAAACAAACAATCATGCAAACATGCACACATGCAAATAAACATGCGAACATACAAACATGCAAACAAACGTGCAAATAAACAAGCCTTGCGCGCGACGGAAGGCGGCGAGGTTCCTCCCCGCTTCCGTTGGCTGCGTGTGCGATTGAGTCGCGATCACCGGCTCACCCTCTCACGCTTTCACTCGCACATACAGCGTAGGGCGTGCGGCGACGGTGTTATCGCCCTTGGACTTTATAGGGAACGTCACGGCGACGCCGACGGCAGACATTCACTTGGGGTACCCATATAACTGCTATCGAAATAAAAAAAATATGCGCATCCCACGCACTGTGGTAATCGACGTAAGCGAAGCTTTCTGTGATGTTCGCATTGAGTGACAATAATTGGCGGTGATTTTGACTGCGGATGTTTCATTACTGCAGCGTTTAGTGCAATACCAGAGTGGTGAGTTTATAGCAAATGTGACGTTGCGTGCACAACTGCTGTTTGTCTATGTAGTACACAGAACACTGCGAGACGTGTTTGCTTGAGGCGTTGTGCGCTGTTGTTCATAACCTCCGAAAAGGTTAGTATTGTCATTCCTTCACGC